>NC_087513.1:35183592-35483592 GCF_963921805.1 Phalacrocorax carbo
CAGAAATTCTTGGGTTTTACTTTCTTACTTTCCTAGCTGTTTAAGAGTAGCACTTTAGAAAGTTCTAGTGCTATCAGACATGAAGTATTATTAAAGCACAAAGCAACAGCTTAATCGTAACTTTGAAGTGTTTATAAGGTGCTCTAGGCTTAAGAACACACTAGATATGAAATATGGGATAGAATTTTCTAGAAGACAAGGTAATAATAGGTGTAATACTTTTCTTTTATTTAATAATAGATTCCTAAATTATATTATAAATTTTATGTATTTTGCCTTGTAAGTAATTCAAATATTTGACTATCAAACTGAAAAAAAGAAGAAAGAAAAGGAGACATGGGAATGAGAAATTTTTATCTGAACTGTGTGACGCCTCAATTTTTAAATAATAATGTGGCTTTAGATCTTTTTTTGTACTTATTAAGAAACTATAGATTAAAGTAACCTCAGTAAAGTCACTATGTTTAACATCATTCATACAACATTGCTTTACATTAAAATCAAATACGTTTCTTTATGAAATTAAATTAAAAGAAACCTTCATCTAAAACAGAGGTATGTATTGTTCAAGCCAAAGGCATGCAGAGACAAAGGACTTTCCTGCATATTTGTTTGTGGAGTGTTTTGCCTTGTTTTGGGGGTTACAGAATTTTACTCTGGAATTAAATTATTTCTCATATTTTTCCTGAATGCACTGTCATAGCTTTTTCTGTTGAAGATAAGCAGAAATGCCAACAAAGGTGTGTTTGTAGTAATAGGAAAAGTAAAGTGGCATTTGGAGCATGTTAAGCCCTAGTGGATAAAGAGCTGTGTAAGTAAGTCCTGTTGGTGATGCTGTGCCTTGTGCATGAGAGGGAGAGAACAGTGAAAAATGAAATACAAGTAGGACAGATAGCTGGTGATGGGGGACAATGATTGAAAAAAGAGGAGTGCGAGGGCTGGGGGCTCAGGCATGGGTGGCAGAAGAGCTGGCAAGTGACACTCAGCAGAACACTTGAGAGAACCCACTTGTCCTAGGAGGCATCCATGGAGCTGCAAACACAGTATTACTTGGAGGAATGACTGATGAGGGAGAAGAAGTCATTAGGAAACCCCCTTCCTGGTTGAGTTTCCTCCTCCAGGTGGTGAGAATGGACAGCATGGACAGGACCAGGATGAAAAGGTGGAGTGAGTTGGTTGGGCCTCAGACAGAGGAAGAAGTGAGGAGACATATGCCCTAAAACCTCAGCAAGAGGATCTGGAGGAGCTGGCAATGTGGCAATGACGTGAAGCATTTGGGGTACTTGTGTGCCAGGGTCCACCTTTTGCCACAGAAAGGTCATGAGCCAGGGTACCCATGGTAAGGGTGATGTGCCCATGCCCACCAACCTATGAAGGAAATTCTTGCATGTGCCACCCACGGCCTGAGGTCCAAGGGAAGGGTGGCTCTGAGGGGTTCTTCACACACACTGCCATTCTCCCTTCCTCCCTAGAAGACAGGATGTCCCATTTCTTGTTTTCTGACAGGATGTAAAGGTGGGAAAATGAAGTGACTGAAGGACAGACATGTAGAGGTGACTGTGGAGCCCAGTTTTGGGGTAGATGTGCTCTAAGTGGCACTGATACTCTCAGGGGCATGCACATGCAGCTGAGAAACATGGAGGGGAAGTGGCTGAGGAGGAGGTCTGGAGAACTGGGGCTGGGTGGGCAGGGGCTGCCCTCTGGCAGGTAACCCAGGACAGGGGGATGGACAGGAGGCCCCTACAGTGGTGAACAAGGTGTGTGGACAACTACATGCACCAGCGGGAGGGAAACGGAGTGAGCAAATGCACTTTTTACCAAGATGAAAGAAAAGTTGAGGCTATTAAGAGGACAAGGCTGCCAAAGATATCAAAATACCTAAGACAGAAAGAAATTGAAATTCAGGACAGGTCTCGTGGGGATCCATCAAGGTCCACAACTCTCATACTGACCAAGGGTTTTGACTGAACAGCACTTGGCTGTTTTCTGTTGCGAGGGAAAACCAAGTGAGCCCAGTGGTATAATCTGAGATCAAAACAGGCAGATGAGCCTTCAGCTCTTTCAGATTGCCTTTGTTCCAATATTTCATCTGAACATGAAACACAACCAAAATTCAAAGCAAGCATAGTCCCACAAGCCTGCAAGGCTAATCTTGTGCTTTGACAATGCTCAGAGCAAATCCCCCTTAGACAATTCACATGTGTTGCCTCACTGACTTAGTGACATGACGTGTTCAGCAGGATCCCATCTGTTCCAAAATTAAACCCAAACAGTGCAAAGATCATTCCTCCATCCCTTCCAAGGATCAGAGGAATCAGCTGATGGCTAAATCCCTTTGAAGCAGGAGTTGGATGCAGCTGCACTGTGGCCAGGGGAAGGGAAATTGCAGTGATACAGCAGTTGTATTAGCTTGTGAAACAAAAGGTAGGCCATGTTCTGAAATGCTGTGGTAAAGTCCAAGCATTGTCCACTGTAGGGGTTTCAGATTTTAAAACCTTCTCATGCTTCACTGATGTAGCACTGCCAGGTAGGTGACTTTGAGAAAGAGGCCACATCTGCATCTTCCCTCTCTCCCATGAATATGTCTAGCTGCCAGCACACACTTCCTGCATTAACTTTCCCTTTCTACTTTTTGATTATACTGAGAACATAAAATAATAGAGAGCATATTCTGTTACTGACAAGTGCTTTTCAGCCTTCAATTGGGAAAGGCAAACCTGACATTTATTTCCCATAAAAGCCACTCTCACACAGCTGTAAGGGGACTGGGAAACCACGGCATGCTTTCCATGGTTAGCTATTTTACTTTCAAAGTGCCATAATTTTTGTTGTGATTATTGGTGAAACTGCAGTATTTCTGAAGCAGAGACCCTGTAACATGAGGTATGGTGCCTGGCACTTACTCTTGTGCACTGCCCTGGATCTTTCATGTGCATCGGTTTCAGGGGATGTGTGAAGCTGGATAGCAACTGAGTGCCTCATTTGCTTGGTGGGAGCAGTCATAGCCTTGAGATGCTGAGGGAACTTCTGGGTGCAAGGGGAGGTTCCCAGTGCCTTTAGGTACATGCTGACACTGAGGACTGTAATTTTGGATCTAGTATATAAATTAGGACTATAATTCTGGAGTTGATATCCAAGTTGGGATCAATTCTACCTGAACTTTAGGCAATAGCTGTCTAGTCTAATATTTCTCATTTTTACTAGTCCTAGTTCTTCATGCATGGTGCACACATGTAACGCAGTTTAACTGCTCAGCTACAGCACCCCACAATGACAGCTCTGCTACTTCTACATCTAAATTACTGTCTGGCTGTTACTTCTCTGTGTCCAGGCCCTGTGAAATAACAGTCTACCTAAAGATCTGACTAAGTATTTTTGTTCTGGATCCTGCACAATCTGGAATAAAAATGCTCTGCAGAGAACGATCAAGCTAACATCAGAAAACATCTTTGGGAGCCTCACATGAAAGCCAGATAGAGCTCTTCTAATGCTCTGTAAATAATATGTTGACATCCATTCTTAGGCTGGTGAATTTTTCTCTGTGATAGCTCAGGGAGCCTAGGAACCTCATTTCAGGCTCCAGACGATGAAGGGCAGCAGCTATATCCAAAGGTTTTCTGGAATTAATTTAATATTCTTTGGTTTGCACATGCACCCTTTCAGTAAATTAGTGATATCATGATAAGCAATATAGTGGTGATGTTATATCCCAGTTCATGTGGACTAATTTCCTTGATTTACAGCCTTATCTTTTTATGTCTAAGTTAAAGATGAAACAATTCCTCCTGCACCCTTAATATCTACACTGTTTACCATCTGTAAGCTTTTGCTGGGGGGGAAAAACCTTTCCTCTGAGAACAGCAGTAATGCAAGGGTTTGATAGGGTCTTAACAACCTAAATTGACCAAAGTTGCTTCTTGATGAGACAGCTCTGCAACCCATTTTATCTTCAGTTTGCAGAAGCTAATTAGACTAATTTGAAGGCAGAGAAGACAGCTCCAAAATGCAAAGACAGACATGATTGTTCCCAGAGGAGAAGAGACAATATTCACAATGTCTTCAGCCAAACTTTGGTAATATTCACAGTTAGGCTTTGATTCAGATCCACCTAGAAATAACTAATTATTTCCAGAAAGTCTCTGCTTGAATACTGATGAAGGTGTCACTTTGTAAAAAGCCTAATGTTTTTCATTTAATTTCTTAACAATTGATTAGCATTGTAGAAACCGTACACATAATAACAACTGATTCACAGAGGGGCAATTTCTTTTATTGTGTATTACTTCCTTGAATCAATTGTTCCAGTTGTGTGGGCCACGTCAGGCTAACAACATCTCCATTTTCTGAACACAGTATTTTTTATTTACCATAATTGATATACAAGTAATTGATTTCTGCCAAGAACAGACGTCAGCTTCAGAAATCCTCCAGTTGTCATTAGTAGCCATTGCCTCAAAGAAGTCATTAGCTTAGTAATATTGATGCTTAGTGCTTGAAGACAATGGGAGTCTTTCTATTCATGTCTGTAAAGTCTTCATCAGACCCTTTTGTGAGTGATGAATACCATGGATATTAAATCAACATTTTTTGCATAATGTTGCAGCTTTTACATTTCCACGTAAAAATGAGCAACTTCTCCTAAGAAATATTTTTGGGGAAATTACCTCAGCACATTCACTCGCACAAGAAGGAAAGAACATATTGGTGACTCCCATCACACACCCTCCAGAGTGTTTCTGTTCAATGTATGCACGACACCACAAAGGCAGCAAGGGATTCCTTTTCTTTCTGTGCCTGTTAGAGATCCCAGAGTCATTAAAATGCTAAACTAATAACTGTTTATTTTGTACTCCTGTGCACAGCACACAGTAAACTTACATGCTGGGTAGGTGGGCAGGTGGCATTCTGAATCCACGCTGAGCAGACTTCCACGATTGACACAAAGTGCAGTGACTAGCATCTGAATGAGAAAATGTGCATGTCACCCCAAGCACCTGTATGGTTATAAAACAAGCAGCCACTATTTCTCCAGGGTCATTTTTCCCCTGCCCCTAGAGATTTCAAAAACATGTTTTAATGTATTTGCAGGGACACCTCTGTAAAAGCTGTCACATGAGAGAGTCATGGCGCCAGTTTGGAACAAAAAGATTGGAGCACTGTCTTGAAATATACCAGGAACTGGAAAACAGGGAACCAGTCAAGAGCATAGTACACCTGTGAGATTGTTTCCCAAATTCTAGGGTCAGGGTGATCGCAGAAGTGCATCTATCTAGACATCTGCTGTATAGTTAGGGCCAAACTGCACCATGAATTTTATACCTAGATACTTATTCTCAGTTACACTCAGAAGGAAAAAGAGAGCACAGATGTAATCCTCCTGCAAGACACTCGTTAATCAAGCATGACATCTAGTTCAGCAGAGGAAGAACTGCTGAATCCTCTATGAGCTTGACACATTGGAAAACAAACATAATCCCCTTGCTCTGTGACCACCCCCACCATGGATTCAGCTGTTTGTCTTCCATTGTTTCAGGCCTATTTCTGACACGTCCCCATTGTATAAACTTGTCCCAGACTTCTGAGCAAGTAACTAAGCTCTGAAAAAAGGCCATAGGAAAGCCTGTAGAGAGAACCATGCAAAAGAATAATGATAAAATTGCAGATAGAGATTGGGGAGATGGTGTGTGTTGACAGCTGACAGATTCAAAAGGAAAAATACCAACATAGAAAGGAATAAAACCCTAAAGGGAGAAAGGTGGAGTCAGCAGATGACAACTGCTGGAGGATCCAATGGAGGATCCAATCCAGGTGCTGAGTCCAGCTCTTTCCTTCCTCACTGGCACCTTCTGACCAGCAAAGACTCTTCAGGTGTCTCTTCAGGGTGGTGAGCACACTAAAGCTTAGACTTGTAGCATTTGGGAGTGGTAGTCAACAATTCCTTTACACTATAAATTTGTGCATATCTTGCTTGCAAAGTCTCTCTGCACACAGCTCTTTAGCTGACTTCTTCAGGCTCCTTTAAGCCTGAGAAAAGTGTCCCAAGACAGGGTTGCAGAGGTGCAAAGTGAAACCTTGAAATAAGGCCACCAAAGCTAACTTACCAATAGGAAGGATGTATAGGAAGAGGAGACAAACATTTCTGAAAGAACAGGTCTCTTCAGGTTTGTGCCATTAATCCTTGCCTATTCTTTATCATGATTCACCCCTTTCATTGACTGCCCCTCACAAATGCTTGTGTCAAACCTTTTTCTCACCCCAGAGATCCATAAGGAGTTAAGCTATGACAGTCAGTAACAGGGTAATTTAGGTTGCAGAACTAGAATCTCTTGTGACTGTGGTTCAGGTGTAAAAATACTCTAGGCCAAAGTGTCAGGTATGAGTCTGCCACCTCTGATTGGGTCTGTAGAGAGCTTAGTCTCCTGCTGATCATGCAACTAGTCCTTACTCAGTACCTGGCAGTATGAGCTTCATTGAGAACAAAAATCCTTATATACTAAGATGTGGTCAAATGGGTATCAGAAGCACAGAGCCACTAGAAGAGCAGTCTACCCCTCTCTTTCTCTTCAGGAGTACTCCTAGGTATTTGCATGGCACTAACATAGAGGACAAGCCAAAATCTACAACCAAAGTCATGTTCTTTTATAAATATTGAAAATATTAATGGCTTTAAATTTTATTTTTTTAATTACCGTTGAGGAAATGACAGCCACGTCCAGTAAGTCTTTTGATTGTTATTTATACTTTCTTTTCTGTTCCGATTACATGAATTAAAATGCATGATACAACAAAGATATATATTTGGAAGGTCTTTTGAACTAAATATTGTTAGCAATGGGACATTGTTGATTATATTCACACAGCTCAGCTAGGTCTTATTACAGAGGGTTTCTTTGTTATGAGCATTTACTCCTATAATATGCCATTTTGTGAATCTCTGTTATGTGCTGAACATTTCATGGCTTCCACTAGCTGAAGAGCTTCTGATTTTTAAGACTTATTATTTATAAAGCCCTATGAGGTTGCAAATGACATTCAGTGGCAATTAGAAGAAAATGCATGTATCAAAAATTGTGACTAATGGAGACAAATTGTGTAGAGCTTTAAAAACCCACCAATATTAGTCTAATCAATATTGTTTACAGAAAAAAGACTTGCATACTACAAAAACCCCAATGTACAATGAGAGACATTTTCCTGGGACAAACGATCTGTATATCAGTAGACAAAATAATTGCATATAAAATATGCCACGGAAACAGCATTTTCACCATGGAAGAACAATTTGAGAACAAACAATTTGCACAAAACTTCCACTAAGAGCAGTGGTTCATTATAATCAGTAAGTCAAACTTTTACTTAGCATCACTGATGCTGACAATTAGTCTTTTGTCTTTTTCATATCTGGTGCTTTTAGCAAGATTCATTTAATCAAGAAGTTTATCCAGACACTAATTTATTTACTGATACCTTCTTGGTTTATTTTGCAACTTCCATTCATGATCAGAAGATCCTAATTCTTTCCTATTTAAGACAGTCTAATAATGACTGTATGATTTAAATAAGTAAGTACATGGATATACTAAATACATAAATAAAAATTAAAGGTTTGTTTACACTCACTTTAAAATAAGTGATATTAAGAATATATCCCAGGATGGGATTTTTAATTATTATGTCACAGATCAGAGCAAAACTCAATCGAGATTTGTGGGAACAAACCAAGGTATGTTTTGATTAAGGACCAGATGTTGCTTTCCTTCATTAATTTGGAAAATAACATGACTATGGGTGACAGACTTAGGCTCATTATCAGTGATAGTACTGTGACAATGTTTTTTTAAATCAATGCCAAAAGAGAAGAAAGAAAAATCCTTTAACTTAAAAAGATTTCTTCTCTTTTTCTTATAAAACATCTTCTCTCTTCTCCCTGCCCCCTCAAAAATAATGATCAGGTTGAAAACGAATTATCCATAGTGGAATAATTGAAATATATTTTGAATTTTCCATAGTTGTATCTAATTAGATTCAGTTAAACACATTTTTAAAATGTAGCATCAAAAATATTGAATAAAATGTTCTGACTTAAAAAAAACCCCACTTTTTTCCTACCCATTAATAGAACCTAACTCAATTCTATGAAATTTTGATGTAGACTGTATTGTACCAAGCAAGCTGTTTGTCCAGTGCATATTGCCAGTTCATAATCTGCAGCACTTTTCAGAATAGCTAATTCTTATGTCTATCATTCTCCTAGCAGCACCCCTTCAGAACGCCATGCAGCATCACCTCGGCAGTAAGCATGTAGGAACATTTTCTGCACTTACCCAAATTGCTTACAGCAGACTTCCAACAATGGTAGTAACCTGGATGTCTCAAACTGTTACCTTTGAGTTTATATAGATCTTCACACAAATAACCACTTTTCATGATCAATAGTGCTGCGGTTTCCTTTATAAGAAAGCAATTTATGTAATTCAAGAAACTCAAGTGAAAATAAGCTTCTGTGAAAAGAAACACATTGTTTGTATGCCACAAAAGAAATAGAAATTGAAAGTCAATCTTCTTTTTTTAGTGCAATATCATTGATGCAGCTTTCGCTAGCAACTGGAATTATGGACGGAGATAGGAAATAAAAAAAGAGGAAGAAACTAAGCTTCTGAATAAGCTGGACCTCTCCAAACCCTAGTGGTTGAAAGGCAGAAATAACTTTTCCAGATATACCCCATCCTTCTTTTGCTGAGTGATTCTTATACATATTAGGCAGGATAGGTGATTTTTTGTCAAGAGATAAGAATTTTAGTTGAAAGAGAAATTAAAAGAAATCAAAAAAGAAAGGTCTGACAACCACCCTGGTTACTTGACATTTACCAATCCTGTCACCTAGTAAAATTCCCAGTAAGATGTTATGTTAATTTATGACAGTGGGGTTTACAATACCATTAGAAGAGCTTAGGGCCTGTCCTGTAGCTTGGGTCTGTAGGACTACATCTATAAATCTGCTTTACTAAATGAACAGCGAGGAGTAGGTGCTGTTAGACAGCAAGCGTTGCTCCTGACATGGTTTTGGTGCAGACATGGTAACTTCAGTTGTCCCAGGACAGCAGCGAATAGAGCTGGCAATGGCAGCCCATGCGTAGCCAGGCTTTTGGGGAGAGGAAGGGAATTTAGCTGTCAGGTTCCAGTATCATCTGGCTGCATAGCAGAGAACAGTCCCAGCCTATATTATTTAGTAACACAGCTGTAACTTTCCCCTCTGGCATGTGCCTGGACTTTTAAACCGATGGGCTCCGCCCAGCTCCCGTTCAGGCTCCTGAATCCTACCCAACATAAACAGACTTTTCCTATATTTCACCATCCCTCAGGCACAGCAAAGTGAGTTTTTGGTTTATTTTCACCTGAAGAGGTATCCAATTTTCAAAGGACAAAGCAAAATCTATAACGTTAAGAAAAACAACTTTGGAAATGCTGTACTTGATTAACCTCCCTGCACATGCGAGAAGGTAGATGGAAGCTAGGTTGCTTTCCCTTTGAGTGCTAGAAATCCTTAACTGGAGCTCTAACAACAGAAGTATTACTGTGAAGCCAGCTCATGTAACAGCTGCTATTTCTAAGGCTACAGAGAGCAAAAGAGAGAGCTTTGCTTTGTCTTTTTCTTAAAAACAATCAAGCAAGCAAACAAACAAACAAAAACCCCAAAAAAACAAACAAACAAAAAAAGGAAAAGAATGCTAGCTTTTTACTGACTTGGAGCTGTCAGCACAAGGGTAACTTCTCATTGCTGGCTAACTCAACTTCTCTTTCAAAACAGTAATGTAGCCACTGAATTTTGGGGTCTCTATGTTTCTATTTAGTATTTAATGGCATTATTTTCTCAGGCCTATTTCTTATGTCAAATGGCTATGTATCTCGCAGCTATGTAAATGTGTGCCATTTCTTAGTCATGTTTAGACTAGACACATATTCATACCTTAAAATTTAATTTCCCCAATATTGGTATAAACAAATGAAGGAAATGTATTCTGGGTGTTATAATGAGATATTCTTATTGGGATGATTCTCTTTAGAAGCTAATAGATGTTACATGAGACAGAAGAGGGTGTAGGAAATGACTCATTTTCAGAGCTTGAAGGTTTAAAAAATAAAATTACCTGGGTATCCACAGGCTTCATGAATAGAGACAAATAACTGGTAAATTAGCAAAGTTTTAGAAAAATGACTCTATTAATTTAAAGATTTCAGTGAAGTGTAATGAATTGGCTTTCTTCACAGTAAATAGCATTTGTAAAATGTAACCTGAAAGATGCTTTTATAAAGGCTAGAAGAAGATTTAAAAATCACATAGCAAAATAATATCTATATTGCAGTATCTTGAATGGTATGAAAGCAATAGCACAACATTTACAGTTATTTGGGTAATGACAGCTTATTAGGGAAAAACTGCCATCCTCTTTATCACATCTTCACATGAACTGAAAGTGTTAAGGATCTTGTTTAACACTGACACAAAGCAGTAAAAATAAGTCACAGCAAAAGACATGAGCATATCTGTGGCTGGACAGGGCTGGGATTTTGAATGAAGATACATCTTGCAGAGCTGATAAACATAGTATGAGTACAAGAATGAATAATCACAATTTTAGGCAAAAAGTCTTCCATTAGATCAATGCCTCTACAAAATAATGGTTCTTGATTGTTTTTTTTCAGTGAGTTTATGTCATGACATACCAGAATAGATGCAATCCAGCCTGGATGCTGATTTAACTCACTCCAGGAGCAACCAGCAAGTTGAGAGGAGCGATAGAGGGCTTCCTCCTCCTCTGTTGCCATCAGGTCTTGCATGGTGCTAGGCATGTCTTACCAGATGGGAAATTACTAAGGATCTCACTCTAAAAGTGCAATTTTTCTTCTTTTTCCCTTCACTATGTGGCTGTGGGTGGCGATTTGCACACACACAAGCAGATTAAAATGAGACGGCTGCATACTGTGCCTGTTTACCCACCGCCCCCTCTCACAGTCATGCCATCTCCTCTGTGGCAACAAGTGAACCATGTGTGTAGCTCTTGACTGTCAGCCCACACAACTAAATCAAAGTTTCTTCTGGGCTGTATGAACATGCCATTCTGTAGGCTGAAGAGGTTCAGGAGCTGCTTTGCATTTGACGAAATGCTTCCGCTGCAAGACAACTCAGTCTAATAGTTTCTGGACAGATTCAACCTTCCCATCATTATCTGAAGGCCTTTAGAAATAAGTTCTCCATCCTATCATTATTGATAGCCTCAAAGGTATCACAAATGTTGACTGATTCATAGAATTATAGAATGGTTTGGGTTGGAAGGGACCTTAAAGATCATGCAGTTCCAAGCACCCTGACATGTTCAGGGACACCTTCCGCTAGATCAGGTTGCTCAAAGCCCCAGCCAACCTGGCCTTGGACACTTCCAGGGATGGGGCATCCACATCTTCTCAGGACAACCTGTCCCAGTGCCTCACCACCCTCATAGTGAAGAATTTCTTCCTTGTATCTAATCTACATCTACCCTCTTTCAGTTTAAAGCCATTGTCCCTTGCCCTATCACTACATGCCCTTGTAAAAAGTCCCTCCCCAGATTTCTTGAAGGCCCCCTCCAGGTACTGGAAGGCTGCTATAAGGTCTCGCTGGAGCCTTCTTTTCATTTGAACCAAGAGTTTAGTAGTTTGACAGATCTCGTGATCTGACTGGGAGAAGTTTTGTATCTCATATAATGTTTTCTGGTCTCATTTCTCACCCTTTACAGGAGTGATATGCAAATATATTTTGTGTTGGCACAGTTATACATTACTTGAGAGCAAACCTGTTCCCCCTGAGACCATTAAAAATTCTGAGGTGTGGCGAATAATTCAGGAATGACATTTACTCCCTCAGTAATAGGTTAAAGAAACTGCAATAAGAGGGATGAAAATACCTTTTACAAAGCAAAGAAATGACTATGGTATTGCTCAGGTGTTTTGGCCAATGTTGCAGGTTCTCCATCTAGAAAACATACTGATTTTTTTAAAACTTTGCAGATAATTTAAGGAATTATATAACAAGTTTTCGGTTTCTACAGCACACTGTTACAGAATAGTTTCTGTAAGGTTCCCTTCACAATTTATTTTTGCAAGAATTAATTTTGCCATGAAAATATTATACAGAGGAGGTATCTCTCTGATATGTTTTGGGAGCTGTTTATTCCACTCTGCAATATGAAAATTGCTCATGAAGTGATCTAGATATCATCACATATAACAGCAATGCAAAAACACTTAAAATGGGTAAACTACATATCATTGGTGAAGGGAAAGAGGTAAGAATCAGATTTGGTGACAAATATGAGCCTGTTCTCTTATTTTGTGATCTGGTTTATTTTTATACCATTTATTGCTTGATCTGTGTCTGCTGTTCCAAATTATGTAATTTTAACTAAGCAGAGCTGTTCTGCCAGAAAGCAGAGGGTCCTCAGCCTTTCTCACAAACATCAGACTTAAAATAATTGAGGATAGCATGAGCTTAGCAGGATGTTTTTTGAAAATACCCTCATGAATGATTTTTCTTTAGTGAGATTTTTTTTGGTCATTACTATATCACTAACCATATTGAGGTGTCTTAGTGAGAAATTTGCTCTTGTGAAGAAGACTTAAGCAAGCGTATTCAGTGTTCATGCCTGGTCAGGGTGTAGTGGAACATCTGACTGGAGAAATGCTCCAACCAGGTTAGGAGCTACGCAAAAATGCACCTTATTGTGTTTTTTATTCAATAGTTTTGCAATGAGAGGAGTCACCCAGCATGGGAAATATCTAGACTACTTCCTCTTTTCTCCAAGGAAATTCAGTATCCATATTTCACATGATCACTAAACTATGAGCCACCCTGACAAACTGGGCAGAGAAAGAGGCTCCCAGTCTCTTTTGTTAACTGCACCCCATTTCCAACAGACTAATTGAAGCTCTATTAAATGAAAGGAAGATAGAACAGTTAGACAAAAACTAGGACATTGGCCTGGGAAGTATGAGATATGACTTTCAATCCCTGCCTCGCAGGCCAAAGGAAAGATTTGATCTTCTCTACTCCTTGTTAAGCTACTCCAGCCATTAAATGGTTGTACATTTGCCTTTGGCATATCTTGTGGGAAAATTGCCATAGATATCTGGGTCTGAAAGAGGCTCAGGGTGATGAACCGAAACCTTCAAACAGAGGAGAGGGGTTCAGAAGGGAAAACTCTTAGTCTTTCCTGTGGTTCATGAGGCTTTCTACCAACCCTGTTTGTCCTGTCCATGGTTTTTCAGGCACTGCACAATAAACCCTGATTAGAAATAGGCTGTAGGTTTTTCTGGTGCTAGCACAGATCCCAGTAAAGCACTGCCTTTTTCTGTTTTTTCAGTGGTTCATGGCATCCATATGTTTTTTCATTGATACAGAATACATGTGCCTTTACAGTACTATTTTCAAGAAGAGAAGCTGAAGGCAAAACTGCCACGTGTTATACTGTGTCTTTTGTGGATAGGCAAAATTAGGGTTACTTAGAATTGTGCCTGCAGCATGCTGGTTTTGTGCCTCACAGTTTCCAAAAAGATAAGGAGATTTCCAAGGAGGAACAGGGCCATGTAAACACAACTTTGGCTTTTGCAGTGCTCCCAGGGAAGATACAGAAAGAAGCCAAACAAGTCAATGGTGACAATGGATTACTTGTACATGTGAGTGGAACTTACTCTTCCACTTGTCAAGAGCACTCCAAACCTGTTGCTGTACGCTTCTGTGGGAGAACTTACCTTGGGCTGCATATCTCCAGGACACAGGGCTCTACCCACCCTGGGGACAGTGATGCACAGACATCAATATGATGGATACAAAATGTCCGTTTATTTAGCTGCGTCACACACTTATATAGCTCTTGCGCTTCCTGTTCCTGCCACTCCTATGGGGAGGAGTCTATCTTTCCGTCACATCCCGTAATCTTCCGGTCGCCGATCCCTGTCTATTCCCCTACACAAACCAAGCTCTTGACTGAGCACAGCTGCTCCTTCTTGGACTGTCTTCTAAACCTGGGAGCATCTATTCAGAAACAACCCACCCAGCACCAGCCCAGCTCAACACATCCACATCCATGTGGCACTGTGCAGTCAGATAGATTTCTGTTGGAAAGCTGTGTCCGTGCCAGCTGGCCGTTCTTGCCACTGAAGATGATGGGCTGGGATGCAAACTCAGTGCTACACAGTTCTGGTGTTTTTTCGGTCTCTGCTAACACAGGACTTGCTGTCCTGCCCTACAACTTACTGTGGGCACCTGCGAGTGAGGGTGCTGGGAGCTAGCCTCACCTGAAGAAACACAGTGATGGTTTTTGGTGTGGAAGACAAGCTCAACACACAGCTTGGATGAAAGGCATACTGTCTCGTGATTTGTGTCAGCCCAAGCATTACACTGATGTGCATGTTGTCTGGACACAGAGGTATTTAAAATATAAGATTCACTCTAATCCTGAGGCTTTTAAGACTGAATGCAATCAAAGATGCTTTAAACTTTACACCTTACTTTAATTCTCGTATTCTCATTTATCATTTATGGTTGGACTTAATGATCTTAAAGGTCTTTTCCAACCTAAATGATTCTATGATACTGTGTTTCATGATAGTTAAATCTGTATGTTAAATATCAAAATGTTGTGGTGGAAGAGATGTTGTACTGGGAGACACTATAGAAGTCTGTCAAGCTCATCAAACGTGCCAAAACAGTTTAAACATTACTAATGAGCATTTTGGGGAGGAGAAAATAAGAGGAACTGAAGAGGTCATTAGCCTACCAGAACAAAAACTAACGTCTGGAAGTTAAGCCCAAATCCAGCTAGAACTTAGGTACTGCCCCTTTCAGTGATGAACTGGAATTTAGAAACCACGACAAAAGTGCAGGCAGTTTTCCTTCTCCTGCTATCTCCAGATCACATCCAGATGCCTTCCTGTGACCCGCTCTTTCTGAATACAATTACTGGTCTCAGTACAGGCACAGGAAAGAGAAATCTAGCTTGTTGTGTACGGGTTATCTCACAGGCCAATGGAAAAACACCAGCCCTGAGCCATACAGCTGCAGCCTCGGTGGCTTCAGATGTCCGGAGTGAAGTGCAGCCTTGGGAGGAAACCATGACAAGCCAGCTCCGGTCAGGTGTGATGATGGGCATGGCTATGTAACAGTGCACAACGCAGAGATACTTGAGCCAACAGCCAGCCTTGCTGAGAGAAAGTTGGCATCTGCCTCTGGCTGCCTGGGTCACAGTGCCATACTTATATTGCTTCAGGGGTCAAGATACTGCTTTTGGGCTTTGATACACTTGTGTACCTGGTGATTGGCTTCTTTAGACGGGACTTCAAATTACCCCTACACTTTAAAAAAAATGTGTAAAACTAAGCTTGAATTTATATTGTTTATGACATAAATAGAGACTAGAAAACCAACTAATGCAGCAATAGTGGAAGTCCTCTGATTATTTTTCATTTTCAGTAGACAGACTGAATTTCACCCACAAGTTTATATGCATTTTTAGAGATGGGACAAGTAATGATGGGCAAAGGGAGAAAGAGGCTGGAGGCTTTTGCTACCAGTGCAGTTCAGAACCATTCTTCTCTCTTCACAATGTGATACAGGCAATGGATGCACACAGAGCATGCATTTTAACTAGGAGTCCAGACAACTAGGAGAAGGCTGTATTCTTGGCTCAGTAAATTCATATCTGATTTTCTTTTTAATGCAAACTGCAATGTATGCCTAAAAGATTAATCAAAAAGATGAAGTAGTTTAGTATCCATTAAGGAAAAGCTACATTAATCATTGATTTTCATTTACATTACAAAAACAAATTATCTAGAGGCCTGAAATCAGGCACTTACTTAGAATTCCATATATTTGTTGCTAACAATCTAATAAAAAGATAAAAATTGTGTCTTCTGTTTTGCTGCTGTCCCACGGCAGTCTATTTCTTCAAGGCAGTACTTGGTTGATATACTTAACACTTTATGCTTAAGTCAATATTTTTAGTTCTATTTAGCTTTTGAGATCAACTATTCAGAGAGATGACCTGTTTTTCTGGGCAAGACGACTGCTTCAGATGCCTCTATTAAAATATTAATGCAAAATCAAAATTTTGTTATAACTATGACTTTAGTCTGCACTTTCGATTCTGATTAAAAACAGTAAATCTGCCAGGCAAATCTAATTCTGTACCTTCAGAATCATTATAAAATAGGAACATTTCATACCTCAATATTATTTTCCAGTAATTCAGCTATAAAATAGGAAGGAAAGTTGTTTTAATGGCAACATCCCAATAAAGAATTTATGTTAGTGTCCTGTTCTTAAGAATTTAGTAACAGTAGCCTCTCATATTAAATCACCAATGGGTTTTATCTGAAATGAAGTTTTCCATTACAGTTGTCCATTCTGTATTCCACTGAATTGAGGCAAAGTGAAAAAAAACCCAGTGTGTCCACAGTAGCCATACTCAGTGAGGTTTTATATAATATTTTCAACAGAACTTGATGTCAACCACTAGTTTTAAACAGCTTCTCCTACAATGTCTATGACAGGAAGGGTGCTAGGATGGATTAAACATGATAGTTACTTCTCCTGCTGCCTTGTTTTGTATTCATAGTAATTGTTGTTGCTATGTATTTATTAATTCCTTTACCTACCAATTTTCTGTGACTCTCTCTGGGGAGCTGTTTCAAAGCCAGAGGGGTAGGTGTAGAGCAATATCTTCCAGAAACTTGACATGATGTTTGCACTTCATAGCTTAAAGAAACAAACATTGTGAAATGGGCTGTGAAAATCACTCCAGTAAAAAGTGAGCAAGCATTTTAACATATCCTTATATAGCTGATAAGGTGGGGATAACTGTCAGTCACCCTCATACATACCCATAGCTTTTCGTAATAGCTATTCGCTGAAACAACATCCACAATTGTGAGATTTTTATGGGCAGGAGACTACCACTCAAAGGGTGGGAACAGGAATTATCTCTGAATATGTAGGGCTGGTATTAAACTCTTGAGATTTGGCATGGACCCTTCTGCTATCTGGTGTGGAAACAGACACCACGGCTCTCCGCCTCCCAGGAACTGCCTCTCTCAGGGAAAGTTTTGAGCATTACATTAAGAATACAGGTTTTCTGTTGCCTACTTTCTCTCTTGGGTTCTATGAATAATAGAAAAAAATCAGGTTGTAAGGGAGCTCTGAAGGTCTCAAAGTCAGGCCAGCTTTTAAGCTAGGTCAGGTTGCTTAAGGCCATGTCTGGTCAGTTTTTGAGTATCTCTTAGGATGGAGATTTTACAGCCTCTCTGGGGAACTGGCTTTGGTGTTTAACCACTTCCATTGTGAAGATGTTTTTCAATACATGCAGTTGAAGTTTCTTGTTACAACTTGTGTTTGTTGCCTCTTACTCTGTTAGGAAAGAGACCTTCTTTGCGCAGCTATGAGAAGAGTATGGCACTACTTTTTCTACAGCCACCTTTTAGGCAGCTGAAAGCAGCAATTAGGTGTCCCTGAAGCTGCCTCTCCTCCAGGCTGAACATCAGCCTCTCCTCACAGGTCAAGTGCTCCATTCTGAACCAGCCTGAGGGCCTTCTGTTGAACTTGTTCCAGTTTGTTGATGTTTCTTGTACTATACAGCCCACAACTGAACCCAGTAGTACAGTTGCAACCCTGTAACTGTTAAATAGAGATGAAAAGTCATTCCTTCGACCTGCTGGCTGCATTCTTGCTAATACTTTATGAGGCTGGCCTTCCTCACCACAAGGGCACACTGCTGACTCAAGGTTCAAATTGATGTCCATCAGAACGACAATCCACAGGTCCTTTTCTGCAAAGTGCTTTCCAGCCAGCCAATGCAGAGCCCGTGTTGTTGCATAGGCTTATTCCATTCCAGGGGCTTTACATTTGTCATTGCTGAACTTCATGAGGTTCCTGCCAGTCCATTCTTCCAACTTGTTGAGGTCTCTTCAAAGAGCAGCTTTGCCCTTCAGTTTGTCAAATGCTAACCCCATTTCAAGCCATTCGCTATCTTGACTGTACATTCCACCGTGTTGTCCAGATGAAGACAATGAATAGCGCTGGCCTGAGTATCAGCCACTGAGGAACACCAGCCATTACCAGCCACTTGGTAGTCTTCAAGTGATTTATCATGACTCTCGAAACCTGAAGGCCCATCCAGTTATTCACCCATCTTGTAGCCTTCCCATCCAGTCTACACCTCCTGAGTTTGGCTGCAAGGAATTCTGCATCATTCCAAATAAGGAAGCCCGGTTTCAGAAGGAAGAATGGAAATTTCTTCCTTCCTGATTTAGTTTCTCCTGTTCCTTTCTGTCTTTACAGATCTCTCACTGTGGGTGAGTGTTGTAGCCTCCCATGCTTATACAAAAGGTTAGTGTCAACATAGACTTTTGCTATAATTTTTGAATGAAAGAGGCTGCAATTCTGTGCTGTTGCTGTGAATCCAGGGAGGTCTAAGTATGCCTACTGTAGTAAAGACATCTGCTTGCTGTGCTATATTTGAGCTGGCATTGAGGCTCTCCCACGCATTGAACGTGGCTTTGATGCGAGGCATTTTCTCTCTCTGATAATTTATGTCTGTGCATGGATTCCTATTGTGCCTAAGAACACTTTGGGCAGCACATACTCTTGTCCCCAGCACACTGCCAGTTTTCCATCAACCTTCATCCTTCTCTGTTATCAGAGATAGATGTGGGAATCTGCCCTGGGAATGTGGAGTTCATGCTACAACACAAGTGGAGACCTCAGTGATTTCCCTAAGAAAATTATTTATTTTAACAGGGTCTCCAGCAGAGGACCAGCACAACCTGGTAGTTTGGGATTTGACCATCCACACTGGAGATCTGCCTGGAAGCTGCTGTATGTTCCTTTTCCCTTGATTCTGGGTTTTATTTCCACAGGAGGAGGGAGTGAGATGGGAAGGAAAGAGAGCGTGATACACACTCAAGCTAGAGAACCAGCACGCACACCAAATCGCCTGCTGCAGGTACAGCTAATATTGGGCAGAGGGGTGTTCTGCAGGTAATATCAGGGTTTGTTTTCCATCAGGAGCCTCGGTTTTGGCACAGGACTTCACACATGGTATGAGGTCCACACACTGGAGACTGCTGCTGTAGCAATCGATACAGTATTTATGCAGTTATGAACTAGTTATGAAACTTGTTCTGAGCAGCTGGAGAGAGATCAAGTTTGTATCTTTGTATTTTGCCATGTTTTTCCACATCTTTTCAAAATAGACAATGATCCATGCCCTGCAAGTGTCTGAGGTGACTGGTAGTCCCATCTTCTTGTAAATCTTAGTTGCAAAGCACAATTTCCCCATGCAGACAGTATTTTCTGTGTTGTCTATTAGATGAGTATATACCAGTCTGTGTCCTGTCTGGACAGGAAGAGAAGAGAAACTTCTCAAACAGTTATTAAAAAGCGTAGAAAGAGGCACATCTTAAGCTCCACTTCCTTGAAGACAGCACCACCTAGCACTTCACTTGGTTGAGATTCCCACCTGTGCTTGGGATTTAGAACCATTAGCTTCCTGCTAACGCTCAGTGCCCTTAAAACACCTTTATAGGGGTTCTTTCTCATTCTAAAAAGATGTCAGGATAGGACGTCTGTTTGACATAGTAAATAAGCCAATACTCAGGGCAAACATACCATGGATGGTATAAAGCTGAATTCAGGTTGTCAATCTGCCCAGGTTTACACTTTCTGCCATACCCTACTAGACTGTACAGTAATCTTCAGGCGGCAGAAGAAAGGTGACTCTAGCATTAATGCCTGTTGAAGGTGCTTCCCTTTGCATGCAAAAATATAAGAGAAATTCCTTTTACCACATGGTAAAGAAGAGATTTGGGGCATTTCAATTCCTATTTTAATATAGCCAGAAATTTTATTGTAAAATGCCATCTCTAATTAGGTCATGCAAAGTGGACTTTTCAGAGGGATTTAGGACCCTCTGTCCCAGGATGTTCTAGAGCACTGGGTTGTTTTATAAAGATGGAGAAAGGAACCTGAACTGGGGTTTCTCATTTCAATGCTCATCCACTGTGAGCTTAGGGAGTGTGTAGGAGCATCAGGTTTTCCCTTGAGGTATGGTTAAAGGATCAGGCCCTATTGGTAGGAGACATCATAAAGAAATATCCCAAACTGGTTTCAGCATCTGTGAAGTGTTGTGTAACTCTATCCTGCCCAGGTTTTTGTGGTCTGCATATACCCACTGTGAGGAACTTAAGATGATTGTGAAAATTCAGTAGCAGAAATTAATGTGCCGAAGAAATATTACCTTGTGGGGGGAAGAGAATCTGATACAGTAATTTGGGTCCTAAACTCTCTTTGGGTTGTTCGACCTCCAAAAAAACCTCTTTCCCCATCATTGTTTTATGTGGAGGAGCCAACATGACTGATGACTCTGTTTCCTCTACTGCTTGAGAATAGACATATATCAGACCCTTCAAATCACCAAAATGCTGCTGCACTTACTGAATGTAGATTGCAATCATTTCAGTAATTAAATCACAGAATTATTAAATGACTTGAAAGACTCCAGCAGGAATACTGGAATTTCAATGCCTTAAGATAAAAAGCCGCATAAATAAGAACGTAAAATAGCAATAGTTGTGCTCACAAGTGCAAGTTGTACAAGCCACGAAGGCTAGGTGTAGGACAGTTTGAAAAGGAAAAAGGCAGACTTTGTTTTATCCTAATTTACTTCCAAATGCTGGGCTTTTGGGCATACAGCACTGTGCTCAGCCTGATTTACTTTTATTATTTTTGTTGCTGTTTTTGTTATGTTTTCCTGTAGGCACTTTCCCCCCCCCCTTTTTTTTTTTTAATAGTACTTTCTGTATATTTCTTGTTCTTAGAGATGATTTAGAAAAAAATTACAGGCTACAAATGTAATCATGAGGCTGGCAGTCAGGTTATTCTGACTATATATTCCTCTCTGTGTGTTTCTTTTCTAAACCAGGTTTAATGCTGGCTTTTGCAACACAGCCTACCAATCAAATCGAAAGTCACAGTGTACTTTGTCGTGTGACCCCACACTCTTAACCTCATCTTTCTTTTTTCTTTGGCATAAAGACCCCTTTGGTGGAAGCTATTCTATAAAGCTATTTATTGCTTTGCTCTTCTTCCATTTATGTTCACAGATAAAAGAGCATTGTGAGGAAAAATCAGTGTTGTTCCAACTCTGTTTTGCTTCATGTCATGAGCAAGACTGTAGTGTAAAGTCCAAAGAAGCACCGAAGAATCATGAAAGATTCATATTTGTCATGTTTTCACAAGGTGGATTTAACTGAGGAAAAGTGATTTTGAAACCACAGAAGGGAAATGTGTGTGTTGCATATGCTGTTGGGTACTCTCAGCTGGTGAGGGGAATGTGTGGCATACAGCTCTATGCCTGAAAGCAGTGTTTTTCATTCATTCTTTCTATTTAGCAAACTTTTCTTTCCATAGGAAGAATTGCTGTCGTTTCAACAAGCGTGGGGGTACAAAAAGTCAGCCACTGGTCTGTCAGCCAAAGAGGGGGCCCTGGTGCTTGCTTTATAGCCAGCTCCACCCTTCCCTCCTTGCTGCTGCATGGCACAGCTGCTGCTCTCCATTATAGAGGAGTGAGCTCAGCCTGAGAGATGCTGTTTCTGGGTTTCTTCCAGGTCCTGTTCTGTGGGCAAAGTGGAAGAAATGGAGACATTTAGGAAAGCCATTTTTCAGCCCCATGCAGCTTCATTCTTGCAGCTTTCCCTCAACCTATGCCCGTTTTACATAACATTCATTCTTGCTGCATGTCTCAGCCTCTGGGCTAAATGGAGTGCGTAATAGTTCAAGCCAGCTGAAGATTGTTCCTTCATGCAATAAAACTGCATTTGCTTCATTTGCCATGAATGATAAGCAGGAACTTCTGCAAATCAAACATCCTTTCTTTTTTTTTTTCTCTGTTACACAATGATTCGTAACAATTTCTTCTGGTATTATATTAAAAGATTTTAATTTCTCCAAATGGAAGTCCATTTCTGTTCTCTGTTTCCCGTTACTTGTATTTATGCTAACACTGTAAAGACAGTCCAACATGGGGTCTTTCATCAAAAATGCATTAAAAATAAGGAAACAGTGTGAATTAGATAATTTCTTCCCAGTGCCATTTTCTGGCTATTACACTGCAGAATGTAAAAGCTCTGAAGAGCTATTTTGTTTTTGACTGCCTACAAAAGAGGGGATGGAAATACAGACCCATCTCATTTGTTGTTAGCGTGGAGGCAGTAAATCAACCCATTTCTCCCATTTTGCCTTTTCCCAGAAAGGACTAATCCTTCCTCTCCATTTAAAGTCTCCTTCATCTGAAGGCACTCCCATGCACCTCCGATCACACTAACTCCATCCATTCCTGTTGAGTTGGCTCTTCCCTGCAACATTTTCCTTTCACTCCATCCTCAGATGCTTTTCTTTTATCTTGAATGTGGTGTATTTTCAGGCAAGGTCAGAGGACGACGTCGCGAGTCGGAGTTGGCGCAGCTTCAGCAGGCTCCCGGGAAGCGCCTCTCCTCCTGGCACGCTCTCACCTGCGTAGCTCGCAGCAAGGCACTCGCTTTCTCGCTGCTGCCACGGCTGAGCACCGATGCTCTCGCTGCTTGCAGGCTTTCTTTTACTTGCACAGCAATGGCAGCTCTCTAAAAGGCTGTTAAATGGAGCTGCTCCCTCCTGTCTGGCCGACATGAGATGTGCTGGGTTTGGCTCGGCTGGAGGCAGTTCATTCCATGTCTTTTGAGGTACTTTCTTTCACAAAGCCCATGGCTTGTTCATTAGGAAAGTGTTACAGCTTGTAGGCACAGTTAATTAGCACTTATGAATAAAAGGAAAGTAGGAAGGGAAATTAGAGGAATAAGAACAACAAAAATGAACTGGAGGAAAAACAATATAAGCCTGTAAGAGCAAAGCACTAAAAAAAATATATATATATTGGTGCTGTAGGTTTTATAGTGAATTTTCACTCCCAGTCTGTCCAACATAAAGCAAATTCTATGTGGCGTGAAGTCCAGCTGAACCAGCACACACAGAAGCATGTCTGTCTCTCATATGAGTGCCTCTCTGGTGCCCAACAGCCAGGAAACAGAAGAGTACTTCAATAGGGAGGACGGAGTAACTGTGTGTGTGGGTGTCATCAATGCTGTCTGGAAATTTCTAACAACCAGCTGAGCAAGAGCTACTAATCTCACTACTTTCCTCCCTGCGGCTGCAACTCCCTGTTAGATGATATTTTTTTTTGCACAACTGTATTATGAAAAGCTTAAAAGCATGAACTGTGCTGCAGAAGTGACAGGTTGCCCCCTCGACAGCTAAATACGGGCAACAAAAGTCTTCCTAGAAAAAAGCTACAGTCTTTCAAAAAATCCACTGACTACAGGAGGATAAGTACATTTCGAGCCTTGCTGCTAGAAGGTAAGAAATCGGGTGTAGCATGTCATTAAAGATTATACCATGGTACGAAAAATACACAAATGGGCTGAATAAAGGCTATGTACCACTTTGGGCGTAACTGCCATTTTGAGCCTTTTGAGTGCTTGGCTTTGCAATTCTACTTGTACTATGCTAAGAAAGAGCGTTGTTTCCATGATTGTGTGCCAGGACAAACCAGCAGGCTCAGGACAGACAATGCATCCTATTTATCATCCTATTTATTTATTAATCAATTCAATACACACACTTTTTCTAAGAGAAATCTCTGCATCAGCTATCATGGAATCTTGATGATTCTGGGATAAATTAGGGCAGAAGTAACAAGGAGCTGTGGCAAACTGCTATTCTTGTCAGAGCAGAAGTCTGTGGCTCTCTTCTAATTTTTTTTTAATCTTCTTTGATGCTGAATGGTGCCAGTGAGTCATTTCAGGGAAAAAAACTGCCCATGAGCCAAAGGTTGGCCACTACTGTCTCCTTCTATCCATCTGTTCATGCTGGCATTCACAACCTCCCTGTGCGCCTAACCGGCTACTCTTTAACAGCAACAGCAATGTCTTAAGACACGTTAGCCTGGAAGACCTATTTCCAGTTTGTGCCCTAGCTGTCAGGGGTGATCATTTCCCCCCGATATTGGATTTTATGGCAATTCTGTGCAGTTCCAAAATTTCTTGTCAAAACACGCCTTGTCGGTAGGCTTCTCCTTTTTAGCATTAGGTTGAAAAGGAAAAAGCAGCCATGATCCTGTATGACAAGTCAGATAATCCAGGACTGGGTGATAGGAAACAAACATCAGGCTGGGGCTGAAATAATTAGAAGAGCCAAAGGGTTTTTTTGCTAGCAGAAAAAATTCAGTGAGGATAAGGGGCTTGTGCTCTCTTTCCCTGCCAGCATTTCTTTGCCCCCAAGCTGGGTCAGACTCAAACCTTGTCAAATAAATTAAACAAATCAAATACAGTTCATAGCTTTCCCTTCACAAAATTCACTTCATAAATAGTCTGTGGATATTCTTGAATCATTATGCCAGCTCTATAATTAGGAAGGGAAAATGATATTTCATGCAAATTTCATCAAATACAACCTTCAATGAGTAGCACTCTTAGTTATACCATGAGCCCAAAAGTTGCTCTGAGGATTTTCCCTCCTAATCCTCAGTTTTCATCTGGCTCCTATGAGAACGTCCTGCCCCACGCTCCCATAGACCTACAGCTGTCTTCCCCATCAGGAGAAAATATTTTTACATTCTCCTGCCAATTAAGAGAATCTCATTTTTATACTCGGGCAACGGTCTTCCTAATGACCTCTGAAAGCCTCGGATGCTCTGCCTCCTGTGCACGCAGAGACTCCAGCTCCACCATTGCATTGCAATTTCATACACTGACGATCCATTTCTTAGGCAGCGGTGACAGGACACGAGTGAGAGGTGCAGGCACGGTGACATGACAGAAGCTTTGCGTCAGCCTGATGCCCCCCACCCTGTCCTCACTTTGGGAAAGATTTGATCATGTTTATCTTTCATAGTACCAGCAGCCTAGGCAAGGAATGTAACCTGGAGAAAGACTTAAATTTGGGCTTGCACCTAAACAAACACTTGAGGTCTGTAAAAGGAAACTAATTTTATATTCTTTTAAAACCAAACCCAGTGTCAAATTTGACACGCTTAAGAAAGATAAGTGTGTAGGGTGGTGAGAACAAGAGACATCAGGAGGAGGGTGAGAGGAGGCATCCCCCATCTAGTATGCAAGTGCACCTCTGAGCGCAGCCTGGGAAACAATCCAGAATGATGAGCGCTCCTGTGGGGTCACAGGGCTGTGGTGTTGCCACAGGACCACAGAGCTGCTGGGACCGCCTGCACGGGTGGGTACCAGCTCTGCAGGTAAGACAGGCAGTGAAGAAGAGGAGGGGAGATGCCCTCTGTGTGAAGCAGCAGCTCAGAGATGCACAGCATTTCCACGGGACAGGTGATGGGCTGGGTATGGGCTCATGGATCAGGATCAGGAGAGACTGCGGGAGGGTGGCATCACAGTGGGAGGGTGCCACCTCACCTGATCAGGGTAAGGGCAAACACAAAGACTTCTTCAAAAGCTCAGGCCTCTGTATCACACATCCTTGTTCTTTGGGGCACTTAACCTCCTTTCATCTGCTGGAAGGGCAATACAGCAGAACACAAGATTTCTGGAGGTGTCAGGGAGAACTTCCTGGTACAGGTACTGGGTGGGCCAAGCACAGCAACGCCCTCCAGCATCTGCTATTCACTGACAAGGAAGAGCCAGCTGTGAATGTGACAGTGGCAGCCATGGCTGTAATGACCATGCAATAGTGGGGCCCAAGATCCTGGGGAAAGAGGAAGGAATGCAGCGCAGCACAGCACAGACCCTGGACTCCAGGCAAGCAGACTGCCGCTTGTTCGGGGAACTGGTAGGTGGGATCCCATGGGGCAGCTCTGAAAGATGCTCAGGAGAGCTGGCAAACCCTTAAGGAGAGCATCATCCAGCTACAGGTGAGAGCCACTTCAATATTCTGGAAGACAGGTGGGTGTAACGGGAGATGGCTTGGCTAAGCAGGAGACTCATGGCAGAGCTTCAGTGCAGAAAGACAGCATAAAGGCGGTGGAAGAAGTGACAGGCTAACAAAGAAGAGAGCAATTATGGGAGAGAGAGTATTTATTGGAAGTATTAATTCTCTTTTCTCCAGGGAAGAGTGTTTTTATAAGGATCTAGAAAAAACACGAAGTCATCACATATCACTCTATCTTCAGGCAGAATTATCTGAAAAACATCTCCTGAGGGAAAGTAAGTTCTCTCTAAATGTCTCAAATCATCTATGGCATAGGGAAGCTCTTCTAATAATTTTTGGCCTGAGGCACTGGGGTGGCAAACTCAGAATGCTTTCAACAAAAAAAAAAAACCCAACCAAAACCCAAAAACCAACCAGACGCAACAACCTATCAACATTCACAAATGAGCTCTTTGAGAAATGTTTTATAGTTAGCAGGGTGACACAGCCAATTTCTGTTGAAAGAGAGACTTTCTGTGATGGTGCCTTTTCAATTTTCCATGACTTTCAAACTAATCAAACCTCCATTGCTCCTTCATAAACCTAACAGAGTAGCAAAAGCCTACGCAGAAGGATAAAACAGCACAGCTACGTCTTACCAATAAAGCTGAGACCAAAAAAATATTCCAAATCCTGAACTTACGGGGCGACAACTGATTTATAGGAAGGAACTTGCCTGTGGCACGGGGCTATGCACAAAAGCGGGGCAAATCTCAGCATGGGATGATTCATTATAATCGTGGAAGATAACGATGGAAGTGTTTGGGCTTGTTACTCACTTCGTTGCCTGGTTTCCCTTCTTTTCCCAAGCACTGATTACTGCAGTCTGTAGTAAAGCTGGACCCAGCACTGCTCCTCTAGGCTGTATAATGCAGCTGGTTTTCCCCGAGATTCAGAGGCATGTGGGCATCTAATTGTCACTTGTGTCTTTGGCAACCTCCCAGCAGATGTTCTCCGGTTTGGAAACAGCCATCTTGTTAAGTTTTGAAATTTGTCAGCGAGCAGTACTGTACCTGCGGAAATCCTGTACACAGAGCTGGACTACACTGAGGTGCCCGAAAATGCTGCTTTGGTCTATTGTTCTGATTTAATTCAGCCCATTCAAAATGGGCTATATTCAGCCAGGAACTGGCAGTGACAGAGAGCATAGGCAGGCTGAAGGATGAACCAAGTATCAGCCTAGAGGGAGGGAAGGGAACGAAGATTATAACAAGCCCTGTTTTATGCATTATGCAACTGGGAATGATAAACAAACTTCCTTTATCAAGCTCTAAGGTTTGAGAGTCTTAAGATGAAGAGCCCTATATTGTTACCCCAGGGAGCTGAACAGGAACAAACAAGACCCCTAGCCAGCCTCTGAACACAGCAGCTGATGCCTATAATGTTATTTTGCATTGCCATTACTGTAGCTGGAGAAAGAAGCCTCATGAAATGACTTGAGACTGGAGCTGTGGCAGCACGGTACAGCGGCTTCCTGTTTCTATCAGTACAAACCAGGGAGGAATAGAGCCGAAGACTCTCTGGGTGTTTTATATGCAGCACATGGGTATCCTGATGAAGCCAAATTTCTTCTTTGCTTCTGAACCAGCAGAGCTGTTTTGACAAAGTCCGATAATGGGAACATTGACCAGAGGAATCTGTCCTTAGTACAGCTGGCTTCATATAAAACCAGTATGTGACAGAGAGAGGAAAGCTAGCTGAAGTTACTAAAACAGACCTAGGGCTCAAAAAGGGCTAGTGGGGTTTGTTCCGCTCCTAGCTTCTCCAAATCTCATGTTTAAAATATTCATTAATGCTTAGGTTTTACTGAAGTACAGAGAAGTGTTGAAACCACTGAATATTGACATTGAGATTGAAATATTAAGCCTTAAAAAAGACGCTGATTTTGAGTCCTGTGAAATGGAAATGTATGTCTCCTGTTCTTCACCCCCAGTCACCGAGTTCCTATGTTACACTGGGAACAAGCTGGCACTCACAGCGGTAAAACACATACTCTTCTGCACCCTAGATGATGTGATGTGTCAGGTGATGGCCCTGCCTCCATCACAGCCCAGAGAGACATACCATCTCTCGCCTCTCTCAGCTGGGCAGCTGAGCTCTTCCCACCGTTGAGTCAGCTCAGACCACCCACAGAAAGGGTTCCACTGCAATAAGGGAAGCCTCTCTCCAGGCATTCAGTCCCACATCTCTAACAGTGGGGAGACTATGCTACACACTGTCCATTTAGATTGCAAACCCCTGGAGGAAAGACCTACTGTGTGCCACCATAAATGAAGACCCACAGTGCACCTGCCTCACCTGGGGCTCTGTGAAAACCAGCAACACAAACACAAAATGGAGCCCCAGGACTACCAGGGCTCTGCATTTCAAACCATGCAATAGTTACAGTTTGAACAAAGCAGGCAGTTAATCAAGCTGCAAAGCATGTGTTTTATCCAGATACCATCCTTGAAAATTAAGACAGAAATGAAGTAGAGGTTGCTCCTCAGTTCCTCAAAAAGGCTCCAGCCACCTGAGATCCCACTTGCTGTGGTCTGTACCCATTTTCAGGCTGCATCGAGTCACTCACAGCAGTATTTCAAGTGCAACTTGTGGTGGGACACAGGACAAAGGCTCTCTCAAGGTCAGATCATCAAGCCAAAGCTTGACAGTTGCAAACCAGTGCAAGGAGTGAACCTACTTCTCTCTCTCTGGCTTTAATTTTAAAGTCTAGGAATGATAAAAATTTAAACAAAGATGATGTTCTCCTTCAACAAAATTAGTGCTTGCAGATTTTTGGTAAAGCTGGCATCTCTCACCCAGTCAATCAGACAAGCTTGTCCACAGAAAAATGAAACGAAGTGGAAGAAAATCTCAAGAGATCTGGCAAATTCTGAAGTATTTATTTCATGTCCTTTCTTTGTTACAGATTGTATGGAAATTATTCCCTAAAATGTTTTTACCCATCTGTTGAAAACACACATTTTCACTCAAATATTGCATTTAATAAGATGTAACCCTGTAATAGCCTTGCTAATTTTCACAACCAGCCGAATCCAATCACAGAACACAAAGAAGTCTTAACACCAAGGACAGAATTGGAGTCCTCAAGGCTCATCCACACAGGCTTCGGCATAGAGCAGTAGCTCATTACTTCCTACTTCAATAATATGAACTTTAGGCTATTTTAGAAAAAGCTGGCAGCATTCCTGCTTCCCAGCTAAGACTCTGGAGTACACTTTTCTGAGGTCAGCAAAGTGTTCTTGATTCTTCCATAAGCGATAGCAATTCATTATAAACCAAGTTCAAGCACCACTTGTCAAACTGAGTACTCAGCCTGGTGTAGCCAGAAAGACACCAGATTTCGACTTAAGGAGTCAGATACTTTTCTCCCACCACAGTCACAGCCGGGCAAATCAACCATTTAATCCTTCTCTGCTTTTGGTGGTATTTGTTCAGACTGCTGATTCTTTAGGGATGAAGCTGCTTCTGAGTACACACCCTTGCAACCTGAAGTACAAGCAGTCATTCCTGTAATATACATAAAAGCAAGAAAATCTGGGCTTTTATGTTTATTTGGGGTTTTTTTTTGAGGGTTTCCTCACTTGGACAGGTCTGCCATAGTTTGCCGAACAGCAGATCAGAGTCTAAGTATGTAGCTACAAAACGGAACTTTAAGAGTTCATATAGAACATTAATTTGTCCTACCCCATCAGGCATCAGGACAAGGGAGACTTTTGAATACTCAGTGGTTGGTTAATGTAATCAGTATTTGTGCCTAATGATACATTTCTTGCTTTAAAATACAAGTAGACTTGTTTGGTACGAAGGAACAGGAAAACAAATTTACTTTTACCTTGCCACCTTAAATTTGTAACAACTGTCCGAGGAGAGACTGGAAGGTCTTAAGTTTGAAGATGAAATCTGGAGAGTAAACACTACTTTCTGGTACTATTAAGAAAGCAAAAGATTCCAGTATATCCAGCCACAACTGAACTCAGCAACCCCTTGAATAGGGAGTAAGAAGGAAAAAAAAAAAAAAAAAAAGGAATTCCCTTGGTTTCTATGCTGTACTTGTTTCACTTCATAAAGCCAGACATCAGTGTGGAATATTTGTACAAAATGGAGCCCGAAGAAGCAGAGCTGTTGGAAGGAGCTTTCAGAAACAAAGAGCCTTGAGCAGAAATTTTTAGAAAAACTAAAAGGAGCCTTCAAATGACACTTTTAGAGGCTGAGCTGCTTGCAACTAATGACAGGAGAGGGAAGGCAGTGGAGAATACAATGTTTTGAATGTGATGGAAAACAGAAAGGGCACAGTGAAGAAGAAGAATGAAATTCAGAGAGAGGGAATCGGCACATGGTGACAGATGTAATGAGAAAGATTTGATACAAACTGTTCATGTGAAATAGTACAAAGAAAAAGGAACAGACAGATGCATAAAGCCCACACAACTTCACTGCTGCAATCAGGCTGAACTGCACACTTAAGAGATGTGACAACAGTGAAAAATACAATTTCACCTTTTATTCCAAAAGCTGTGTTCTCCCTAAGCCTGACCAGCAAAGCGGATAAGGTCAGATTAATCACTAATGCAATTCCAGGTCATTTGGCAGACTTGCACCTGCCAATATTAAATGAACACTAGATTCAGACTTACAATGCGCTCCTGAGACGTCAGGCTACTTCCCTGCTCCCTCAAGGATAATCGATAACAAAGGATTTTGCAGGGTAGCTCTGTCCTCTGAATAACACAACCCTTAGAAATACTTAGGAAGTTACTAAAGCATCATGCAAAGGCCGCAGTGACACAACGTAATTCAGAACACCACTGGCTCTGTTAAGATCCCAGAAAGAAAAACATGGCGTGATTGACAGCTGCTACGAAAGAAAAGCTACAAGGTGAATCTTAGCTGGGGAGAAGTGAGAGTCAACAAATGTGCTGCCCTATGCTTTTATTAAGGCCCTTCTTGCTCTTGCTAGAAAAGCACTGATTTAATGAAAGAAGAAAAAACAAAAACTAGTGGCAGAAGACTAGCACAGCTTCCTTGGCTTACAGTTGCCATCGGATGGGACGCAGGCGGAGGAGAGAAGAGAGGATGTATATTTAATGCCCCAAATTCTTAGTTTCTAATACTGACAGTAGAGCAATCTCAAGCTGCCCAGACATCACAGCACCTAAATGCAACTTTGAAAGCTTCACGCACCTAAGTCCCTCTCTACTTCTTACTCTGTTCTAACACTGCTCAGTAAGGTTTCATGGGAGGAAAATCTAAGGGCAGAAAAGGCTGCAGGAGATCTGCTGGTTCCCAAATAAATGCTAACAAGATAACAAGCTCAAATTATGACAATGGAAAGAAAGGACAGCAAGTGTAAAAAGGGACCAACCTGACCAACAAAGAGCTCTTCAATGAGCTCAGAAAAGCATGTAAGTAATAGAAATAAGGACAGATTACGTAAGAATTATTAAGTAGGAGCAAAAAGAGAGCACTGGGACCATATCAGAACCAAAAGAGGGAAACAAGCAGCAGTTGACAAAAGTAAGAAGAGATTGCACTGAAGTGCATCTGCATTAACAGAAACAAAGTGTTCGTTATGCAAGATGGAAGAAAAACAACTGACAGCTGATGACATTAGAAATGAACTGTTTAATGGCTGTTTTCACTTCAGTATTCCCTAGTGATGGCAACTACAAGCAACTGTATTCACATCATTGACAAAGAAAAATCTCTGCCTAGGAAAAGAAAAGAATGGGTTAGAACATAAGTTTCCTGAAGTTTAATGTTCACAGGTTCTCTGGGCCCCAAAGACTTCTCTATAAGATATGTTAAAAATTGATATATTAATCTTGTATTAACAGGATATGTTGCAGAAGTAGCCTCAAAACCAGTTCTAGTTATATTTGAGAACTGGCAAGCTGAAATGCCTATTATTAACAGAAAGACAGGGAAGAAGAGAAGCAGGAAAAACTTCTTGACCACAGTCAAGACCATTAGTTTTTAATTCTAACAAATATTTTGGAACAAGTACTCAAACTATACTATTTTATGCTTTCCACAGAAAATGACAAGTCAGCCAAGAAAAAGTTATGTTAAAATCATTTCTTCCACAGTCATGTGGACATTATCTTGACATCTGACTATCACAGGACATTCTTATAAGCAAGGCAAACTCAGCTCAGATGAAACTATTACTGTATGAATGCAGAGCTAGTTATCAGAAAGGATATATATAAAATCACTGTCTGTCAAAACAGAAAGCTGTAAGGATATTTGGCATAAGTCTGTCCTAGGATCAGTTCCATTTATATTCTAACAACCTAGATGATGAAATCAATAGACAATATGGAGTTTGAGTGTCTCCCAGATCTACTGGAGAGCAATACTCAAAATAAAAAGTTATCTTGACAAGTTAAAAAGTTGTCTAGAAAAATGCAACATTTAATACTGGTAAGTAAAGGAATCGTTCAAAACACAAGTCTGAATCTGTCACTGCAGCAAACATAACCTCAGATTTTTGACACCTTGAATGCCAGAACATAGCAAAGGGCTATAATTTCACGCTGTTTAACTGCCTCACACTATTTACCTTAGACTCTTTCCCCGCGACACAATAGGGATAGAACTATTAGAGAGGGTGGGATTTAGAAAAAAAGGCAAACCAAAAAAATCCCCTTCTCTCCCTAAAAAGAATTCTTGACTCGACTTCAGATCTATGAATCTTCTCCATATTTCATTAAACTCTTCGATTCAGAGGCTTGGCAATCTTTAACAATTTCGAGGGGAAAAACACTGCCATCTGCTGGAGCAAGTGAAGCTAGCAGCTCCCTGAATGCCTGCCTTCCGCTCTCAACCTTGCAGTTTTCTATGCACTGAAAAATAGCCTCAGGGACTTAGCAAGTCACCATCAAATGCTGTGTTTAGGAATACAAGCAAACGGCTACAGTAACGTACCACTTGCAGGATAACTCTTGGTGGCCTGAGTTCAGTAGCAACATGAATCAGGTCCACCCATCCACCCCATCAAATTCTATGTTCTTGAACGGCTTCCTTTCAATCAGCCCTCATTACCACATACAAATCCCAAACAGAAATCTCCATAAAAGCAGGAGTGGGACCAGAAACTGAATACGGCAGCCTATTCTCATTAAAACCATAGCAGACTAGATGAAGTGGAGCTGTAGGTGACTCCTGGCCTACAGTTTTCAAATCTTTCTGCTATCATCTTGCTTTACTGTCAAGGATCCATATTGCAATCAGCTGTTTTCATCCAATAGCCTTCAAGAAGCAGCTTCTGAGAAGGTACCAAATGCTCTATTAGTATAACCCAGTCAGGCATATACCTCTGCTCTACATTGAACAACTCATAACAGTACATAAAGAAGGTATGCTGTATCTACAAAGGGGTGTAAAATTACTTTGGTAAATATTCCCCCTCTCCCAGAGTCTATTAATTACAGCAGTATCCCTGATACACGTTCAGAACAGCTTTACAACAAGGGTAAGAAATAGCTAGTTAGCAAGTAGCTTAGAACACACCTAGTAGTAGAATCATGCAATTGATTAGATTGGAAAGAGCCTTTAAGATCATCAAGGCCAACCATCAACCTACCACTGCCAGGTCCACCACTAAACCATGTCCCTAAGCACCACATCTACACGTCTTTTAAATACCTCCAGGGACTGTGACTCAACCACTTCCCTGGGCAGCCTGTTCCTATGCTCGACAACTCTTTCAGTAAAGATACTTTCATGGTTTTAGCTGGGATAGAGTTAATTTTCTTCACCACAGCTCGCATAGTGCTGTGCTTTGGATGTAGTATGAATACAAAGTTGATAACACACAGATGTTTTCCTTGTTGCTGGGTAGTGCTTGCACTAATCAAGGACTTTTCCAGCTCCCCATGTTCTGCCAGGTGCACAAGAAGCCAGGAAGGGAGGGGGCACAGCCAAGAGAGTGGATTCACACTGACCAAAGGGATATTCCAGATCATGTAACGTTATGCCCAGTATGTTAGCTGGGAAGAGCTGGCCAGGGGAGGGGGGAGCAATCGTGGCTTGCTTGTGACTTGGGAGAAGAGACCAACACCCACCTCACTACAACCTCCTTTCAGGTAGTTGTAGAGAGCAATAAGGTCTCCCCTCAGCCTCCTCTTCTCCAGGCTAAACAACACCAGTTCTCCCAGCTGTTCCTCAGAAAACTTGTTCTCCAGACCCTTCACCAGCTTCGTTGCCCTTCTCTGGACACAGTCCAGCACCTCAATGACCTTCTTGTACTGAGGGACCCAAAACTGAACACAGGATTCAAGGTGTGGCCTCACAAGCACCAAGTACAGGGGCATGATCGCCTCCCTGCTCCTGCTGGCCACACTATTCCTGGTACAAGCCAGGATGCTGTTGACCTTCTTGGCCACCTGGGCACACTGATGGCTCACGCTCAGCCAGCTGTCAACCAGCACCCCTAGGTCCTTCTCCACCCGGTAGCTCTCCAGCCACTCTGCCCCAAGCTGATAGCATTGCTTGGGGTTGTTGTGACCCAACTGCAGGACTCACCACTTGGCCTTGTTAAACCTCATATAACTGACCTCAGCCCAGCAATCCAGCCTGTCCAGATCCCTCTGTAGAGCCTTCGTACCCTCAAGCAGATCAACACTTCTGCCTAGTTTGGTGTCACCTGCAAACTTACTGAGGGGGCACTCGATCCCCTCATCCAGGTCACTGATAAAAGATATAAAACAAAACTAGCTCCAACAATGAACCCTGGGGAACACCACTTGTGACCAGCCACCAGATGGGTTTAACTCCATTCAACACAACTCTCTGGGCTTGGCCGTCCAGCCAGTTTTTTACCCAGCAATGAGTCCGCCCGTCCAAGCCACAAGCAGCCAGTTTCCCCAGGAGGATGCTGTGGGAAACAGTGTCAAAGGCTTTACCAAAGTCTGGGTAGACAACATCCACAGTCTTTCCCTCATCCACTAAGTGGGTTACCTTGCCAAAGTAGTAGAACTTATTAGTCTAGTAGGACCTGCTGTTCATATTGTAGGTAAGCTGCAAGCAGTGTTATATAAAGGCTCTTCCATTTCCTCACTAACACTGCCTATTCTCCTAGCGCTCAGTTTCAGTGCTAATTGGAAGCTACCTTAGGGATCTAGTGCTCCATTCATGTCAGTTGCTACCCAGCCAAAGGATGTAGCTCAGCTACATATTTTCTTTAAACCAAATTCTATCTGAACTAGGACATTACACACCTGCAAATGTTTTAAAATTAGTTTTCCTATACTGACTACCTCAAAGATAGCATTCATACTTTTTCCTATTAATGCATCTTGGAAGTCTTAAGTCTTTTTGAATGCTATAGCTGTGTAATCATTCCTCTGAAAAAGAGCACAACTACCAAAACAAAAGCATTTCTATCAGAAGGCTTCCATAGTCAGAGAAGCATGAGTAAAGCACAAGGCAGAACATCAATATCAGCAGGATGAAAGAGAGAGCAGTCAAGCCTAGAGACACAGGCAAATTTTTAGACACCACTACTTGGATACTACAGTTAAATCTTACAGTATACTTGGCAAGTGCTTTACTTCCTTCTTTTGGTCATGTGAAGAGTCTGAATAGTTTATGCCTAATGCATAACTATTAAGGGAAGTCTTATGTCCTCAATGAATTTCAGGTGATTTCATGCCATTGTCTTCTTCATACTGGAAAGGTATTCTGCTTAGCTTCCTGAGGCTTCTTAACAGCTTTACCTGATTAGGACAACCAACCCTAACAGTAAGCTTCACCAGAGTATTTTAGAAGTACTCTCCAAAGACAACAAGAAGCGGTTTTCCCTATACTTTTAGTTTAATTCTACAGTATTTGCTTCCTTCTATTCTGCAATTACAGTTGAGGTTCACAGGAATATCTCAGCTGTCAATGCTAAAAACTCAGCTTTTGGGTAAACTCAAAAGAATTCTGGATTTTTTTCACAATCATACCTCAGGCTCACTTTGCCTATTACATGTTGCATATTACATGTGTGTCCTTAGAGAAGAATGATTTAGGCACCTTACTAAGTTTTAAAGGATTTTTTTTAATTATCTTCAATTCAATGTTCAGTTTATTTTCTAAAATAAAAAACATGCACATTTCTAATATACACCATTTGATTCTTACCAAAGACATATTTATAAATATTTTTTTCCTTTTAATAAAGATCTCTCTCTACAGTCCAAATCCTGAATGCCAATCTGCCCAATTATTTTTTTAGGCAAACAGATTCTACTGAAGACAGTGTAGACCTGTTTCGGGTGCTGGAAAGCAAATGTACCTGCAGAACTAGACAATTATTTCTTCAGGCACTTGCCATTTGGCTAAACCAAGAGTTTCATTACTTATAAAAAAGCAGCAAAATTCCAGTCTTTATAGGCTTCTTCAGATGATTTCCATATGAAAGAAGTGCAGAAACAGAAATTTACACATCAGTCATCTCACTAAGAGAAAATGCCGTATTTCTTCTCCAACTCTTCCACAGAAGTATCTTTCAATCCCATATGGTTCAAATGATTGAACAACACTTGTGTAACTGTAAAAGAAATTCCCAACATGAACTGTTATTTTTGTGAGTTGCACTCTTTGGGTAAATCAGGGATTACCTTAAGTTAAGGTAAGCTCTTTCCTCAGTGAGAGTTGGATTATATAGCTGAAACACAAGTAAATTTTTAGAACTACTGAGAGGATGAAAAAAAGTAGCAAAGGGAAGTTCTCACTTTGTTTTGATGCCCACAAGCCACCTAACATTTCCTTAAACAGGTATACAATCCTGACAACATAAACAGACAGCTTTTACAATCTTGGCACTATGCCATTAAATGCAGAAGATAAAAGTTAATGCCAGATGGCAGATAAAGCTTACATCAGGTTAAAGGCGTGAATGCAATTCATAAGTGGAATTTACTTGTGCTTCAGTAAGTCAAACAAGCAATTTTAAGAAGATTCACATATAAAAATTTTGAAAGTATAATGGTTATTAGTGAAACTCAGCTGTTGATAGTAAATCTGACATTATTTGGTCCCAGCGAAATGTTTTGCTTGTCAGTGTCTCACTGTTATATAGTCTGTCTGGTGTGCTAAATAAAGAAAATGTCTGAGAAATAAAACACTTTTATAAACCAGGAACCCAAGGCAATGTCAACCTGAATTGCAAACTAATCTAAGTGATGCTTCAAGAACAGGACAGAGATGAACAGGCTGGGTGGTTTAGAGCTGTTTGCATTCTTTTTGCCACCAGTAACGTCAGGATTGCGAGGAAATGGTTGTAAATTACAAAAAATGTGTAATTTGGATACCTTGCATGTCAGATAAGATTTCATACAAATTCATATTTTTGTAACATTACCAGCTGTAAACTGAAATGCTAGTGAAGCTTACTTTATCAGACTAAAATGCAGTGGCACTACTGATAAAATCAGAAGTATTTAGCTGTAAGTTTTCAAGTTTTAACAATTAATAAGAAATCAAAAGACTAAGAAAAGTTACATGATCCTCTTATTGACTTCTAAAACAATCAAAAAACTAGACAACTAACCTTTACTGACTGTTACCCAGAATAAACAACAAGATTAGCACTACATTTTACATATTTCTTGCTAGGTTCTATAATATCACGAAGTTTGAAAGACACTACTGAATTACTTACCTTTTTTCTCTGAGCCTGACATAAACATTACTGCCATATCAAATCTTTTTAATTCAGATAGCCTCTGGAGGATTTCAAGGATGAGCGATGGCTCCTCTTTCCTGCAGAAGATTATTGGAAATATCAAAATAACTACTGTTGATTAGAAAGATTCAGTAGCTGCAAGCAATATTAAAGACTTGAGGAACGAGAGATTAAAGAACCAATGGAACTCCCTTCTCTCTCTCTCTCCCCCATATTCCCTGCCTTTCTCATCTTTCCTGTTCATTCACCCAGAATGAAGTCAACATCCAGAAATCTTTATTCAAGTATCCTTCTAATACAGGGCAAGGGGGAAGAAATGTAACAACCTAGACTGATCCAAACTGACTGCTGTTCATGTACAGAATAGCTATTGTATGATTTAATGCTTATACCTTGCCATAACTTTACCGTTTTTATACATATAGTGATGTGTGAGGGGAAGTGGCACCTGTGGTCATAGGAAGCTCAGCAAAGCGCACTGCATTACAGTTGCCATCATTTTTATCCATACATAAAATTCCTAGATTGTATTCATTTTACATTCTAGTCAGCAGTAAACAGGCACTGTCTTTGTTACAAATACTAACAACAAATATTTTTCTTTCATTCATAACTTGTCCTGTCTCCCTCCAGAAGAAATGCCTTTTACCTTACTGCAAATAATTTCATCTTCCTAGCCTCTATATGTCATACCACCAAATGTAGGCCGTATCTCTTAGGATGTCATGTTTCACCCACATGATGGATATTTACTTTTAAAGAAACCAAGGAAAAGGCTAACATTCATTTACATTTGCTTTTCTCCATAAGACAACACCCTAAAAACATTCTGAATGCGTGCTCTTCAGGCAGAGTAATTCAGAGAAGCAGCACACTGACAGGCAAAGTGAACTTTAAGCCTCAAATTATAGCAGGGATAGAAATTTCAAAAATAATTGTCAGGTCATGCCTTATCAGAACTTCTAGCTCCGATACACATTTAGTACAGGCTACTGTAAAATGCTACCAGGTAATTAGAAGTCAGAATGCATCACGATAAACATTGCACAAAAATGAAACCCTCTGGATTTCTCAGCTTTAGACAGTTAATATAGGAAGCTAATATGCAGTTATATGCGATAACAGAATATACACACTCATACGAACAGAAATTATTTCATGCAGTCTAATATTCTGTTTCTAATGCGATTTAGCAGAACTGAATTCAACAACAGAGTAAAGGCTATTTATTTCTTTACCTCTTTTCTATCTGATTTTTGACAGTATGTTTAATTTCTTAAGAAGGAACTACTGAATCATTCCAATTATTGCATCATGATCATGTAATGCTGCATGCTGGAAATAATTTTGTAAGCCCAAGGATGGTGCTAGGGAGGAAAAAAAAAAAGGCAAAACACCCCACCCCACCCCAAACCAAAACCCCAACACCCCCCCCCCCCCCCCCCCCCCCCAAAAAAAAAAACCACAACCAAAAAGCCCAGAAAACAGAATAACACTGCTTATTGCAAAACAAAGGACTTAAACTTACTCAATGTAGAAATCATGTAGAATTTTCAGTATCTGGTTAAACAAGTCTGGATCTAAGGATTTCTGGAACAGTTTCGGATAAAAGGAAGGCTCTATTTGCTTTGGAAAAAAAAAAACTAACGTTATTTTTAGGCAAAAAAATACAGTTGAGTCGTGAGAATTAGAAATAAGTTTTTAGGATGTCTTGGACAATGCTGAGGTGCATGAAAGCAAAAAAAGAAACAAATCACATGCACTATTTGAAGTTAAGCATTAATTTGTTGTTTGTTTTTTTTTTTGTGGTGATGATTGCTAAAGATTCTAAGCAAACTTTTTGTGAAATACATACAAGCAGAAGTACACATTAAGTAGACTGATGTGTTTCAAGCATTTCTTCAGAATGCTGCTATGTCTAATTACCCTAGAAGCATTCATTTGAAAAATTAGAGTTTAACATGGTTACTAATGTATTTAAGTGTTTACAGAATAAGGGCCTAAGTCTGAAAGAAGAGACAGATTATGCAGAGACTGCACTCAAAGTGAGGTAAGTGAAAAGTCAGGCACAAGGAGGAGAAATAAATGTGGATCAAACTACTTAGTATTATGTGAAGGCAATTAAAGAAAGGGGCTACTGTACATGGTCAAGACACTAAGCATAGCTACCCTTTCTACCTAAGTTTGTGTTGTTTATTCAGTGTTGGTTGAAGAAACTGTCCAAGCACTGTCAATCAATACTACATTTCATACCTTCAGGTACAAATACATATTTTCTGGGCAGTCTTTCAACTTCCTGAAGTCAGACTCAAGCTGGAAAGAATTTGCAGGAATGGCAGGGACTGAAGGAGCAGATCCAAATGACCTTTTCATGTCTTCTTCTCTTTCTTTGTTCACAGGGAAAGATGGATGCAACGTTGATGAAATTCTTTTTGCACTAGCAGGAAGCCTGCAGAGATATTTTGAAACATAATCAAGAAAAACACTCATGAAAATCCTGCACAGACCGAACTGGCTACCTTTTAATTCCTTAAGAATCAAAAATACAATCAGAACTTTTACAAATAATGTATTCTAGTTCAAGCAGGTATCTAAAAAAACTACCCTTCAAATTATGGAGGCTTTATACTTAATTCATATATACTTTATATATATAAAGTATACTTTATATATACATATATATATATATACACACTTAATTTTCTATAAAAACTTACCTGTAAATATTTACAAATAAACTCAACCTTTCTCTGCTTTGTTTCTGGAAATAACTGCATTTTATGGTACAGATTTCTACTGTACACAGCTGCAAAAAACACTACAATTTCAGATGCAAAACAATAACCATGTCAAATGAACAAACCGTTTTCAACAGTGATTACAGTGGAGCTATTTTTTGCACTGCAATTTGTCAGTTAAGTCCATTTATTTTTCAGAAGTTATAAAATGGCTAAGAAATATAATTTTTTCTTCAGTAAATCCATCTGACTGAGCTCAAGAGTGCGTGTGTGTTGGCATTTCTCACAAATACTTCAATTACAATTCCATAAGAAGTATTTACTATTAACACAGTCAGATGATACCGATGCACACAGAGCTTTCCTAAGCAGACAACAAGTAGAGTTCCAATTCTTATCAGGGATAGTGGCTTCTATACCTCAGCGTAATTTCAGCCAGACATACGTGAGGTTGCCTGGCTAACACAGCGGAACTTGGGAACTCTGAGGGAGCCTGAAGTTATTGGCTGCCTACTCAGCAGAAGAAAGAGTGGTGGCACTCTCATCTGCTCCTTTTCTCTCACGCAACTGGTGTGCAAATAACGTTTGAACTCTGCTCAGAGTCTACTCTAAACCATTACAAATAAAAATCACAGCTAGGGAAGATGGATTGCACAAGGAAGACAGTATGGCATATGGGAAAATATTATTAATTTTTTTATACCTGAAGTATAAGAACAGGATTAGTTTTCCATCTGACACTAAATAGATCATACTTGTTTCAACCACTACATGATCAAGGAAGCAGGCATGCAAGAACTGCAGTTTCTTTCAATATTTTCTTTTTAATCCGAGTTCTCCAAAATGTTTGATACCACATGCAGAAATCTGAAAATGAAGATTACATTTCAACTACATTTACCTTTTAAAAACAGGATCAGAGTTTTTATACTTACTGTAATGGTGACATATCACTGATTTCTTCTATTTTCAAGTGCTTTGCTTTTGGAATGTCCATTGTAGTCAACTGATCGTCCTGATCTAGATTCTCTGTTGTTCCGACACTCACTGAATTCCTCCAGTTATTGACTAAAGAAGTAGTGCTGGGCAAATCGCTATTCGGTGTGTCATCATCAATTTCTTCAATGGCTATTCTTCGCAAAGGTTTCTAAACAGACAATACTTCATGTCATGTGCCTTAAAATCAGTGTATATTCAGGCCCCAGATAAACAGCTATGCTTAATTTAAAATCAATCTCATGAAAACCAGTTTCATGTGTGGTGGTGCACATGGAAGATACTTTCAATAAAGATAAATGGCAAAAAAGGAAAACTTCATTACATTCTCTGGGCAGCCTTATATGATGATTTTATTGCTTTACCCTTATAAACTAGCATTTTATTCCTCTAGAGGATCTCAGAACCTGCCTCCTGTTTTCCCAATAATAATAATAATAAATTAGTTTATTTTTTTCCTCTAAGGTTGAATGGGCAAGGACCACCATATATTTTGACCAATGACCTGGTCAAGCTTTGTAATTTAGCTAAACAAATTAAGTATCCAGCAACATAGGCCTTCACCCTCAACTTAAAATTCTGAGCTGATAAATATTTGTAACTCAGCCTTGCTGGTTGACCAAGTTACATACATCATAAGGTAATTAATTCTACCCCTAGAGGACATGCTAACTAAAGTTTGATTTCTTCATGAACACTAATTATTTTTGACCATCACCTAACACCGCCTTCACAAGTCATATAGAAGCACCGGGGGGGGGGGGGGGGGGGGGGGAGGGGGAGGGGGGGCACGAAAAATAAAGAATTTCCACACACGTGGAAATGCTGAAGTTATGCTCTTGAAAAATATCAAGACACTAAATCTATAAATTTTGGGCTTTCCACAGGCAAGATATATCTGTCAGAAGTCAGCCTACATAAACAAGCAAGAAGTGGATTTTAACTTTAAGCTCTACTTTCCCCATCATTATAGAAAGCAACTCACAACAAACAACTTACTGTTGATTTCACATGTAATGGATTATCAATCAGCTTCACTATATTTTTTATTTCCGTTTCTTTTATCAATACTGCAGGATATTCTTGATGACTCTTCTGTTCTTTCTCAGCTAATTCCTGAAAAAAATGGTAAGTTGTCCAAAAGACCAAGAGTTTGAGGAATAATTATAAATGAAAACATTCTACTACTATAGACTTACAAAAAAAAAATCAGAAGTATACATACATTCCTTATTTTAGTGAGTTCATTTATTGCTTGTTTATTTCCAGGTTCCAACTTCAGAACAGCTTCAAAATCTGAGTGAAAAAACAACATAAGAAAACTGTACACTTTTGAAGTTAAAGTGGTAAATTTTTAAACCTTCTATTTTCCTTTCACAGCTCTAAAATAATTAAAGGCAGCTAAGTCATCATAATGCTTATGTCATGACCTAGTTTTAAACAAATTTTTCAAACTATTTCTTACTACTTATCCTAAGCAACAATAGTTGTGATTTCACACAAAATCATCTTCCAATCATGTGGATACCACAAAAGGTTTTATACATATTCAGTGAAACACAAGAATACCCCACCTGATAACCTCAATTAGTCAGCAATTGATTTAACTGCTATTAGAAGATGAAAAAATATCAGGATGTCTTTATACTCATCTCTTATCTATCACATTTATGCTAATTAACAGTCATACCTTGCATAGCTTCTTTTAGCTTTCCAAGAGCAACTCTGGCAGCTCCTCTTCTGGCAAAGGCTTTAGAATAGGAAGCATCCAAGAGCAGAGCTTGTGTACAGTCATTCTCTGCCTCTTGATATCTCAGCAAAAGAGTAGCATAAAATTAGTAATCAGTTTCAAAAGAAGCAGTTTCTACTGAAGAGACAGAGCTACCCAAAACAATTAATACGAAGACAGACCTTAATTACCTGTAGACATATAAATACACACCACTGAGCTAAAATGTAAAATAAAAGTAAACATACAAAATATGATTTCTCAGCACCTTGAAATTTCAGCCAAATCTTTTGGTATTGTCATGACACACTGCTCTCTCTTTGTATCAGGACAGAGAAATTAACTTTCTCTGAAAAATAATTGCTGGAAAAGGCCTTTAAGATCATCAAGACCAGCCATCAACCTCGCACTGCCAAGTCCACCACTAAACCATGTCCCTAAGCACCACATCTACACGTCTTTTAAATACCTCCAGGGACTGTGACTCAACCACTTCCCTGGGCAGCCTGTTCCTATGCTTGACAACTCTTTCAGTGAAGAAGTTTTTCCTAATATCCAATCTAAACCTCCCTTGGTGCAACTTGAGGCCATTTCTTCTTGTCCTCTTGCTTGTTACTTGGGAGAAGAGACCGACCCCCACCTCACTACAGCCTCCTTTCAGGTAGTTGTAGAGAGCAATAAGGTCTCCCCTCAGCCTCCTCTTCTCCAGGCTAAACAACACCAGCTGCCTCAGCTGCTCCTCATTAAGACTTGTGCTCTAGACCCTTCACCAGTTTCGTTGCCCTTCTCTGGACATGGTCCAGCACCTCAATGACCTTCTTGTACTGAGGGACCCAAAACTGAACACAGGATTCAAGGTGTGGCCTCACAAGCACCAAGTACAGGGGCATGATCGCCTCCCTGCTCCTGCTGGCCACACTATTCCTGGTACAAGCCAGGATGCTGTTGACCTTCTTGGCCACCTGGGCACACTGATGGCTCATGCTCAGCCAGCTGTCAACCAGCACCCCCAGGTCCTTCTCCACCCGGTAGCTCTCCAGCCACTCTGCCCCAAGCTGATAGCATTGCTTGGGGTTGTTGTGACCCAACTGCAGGACTCACCACTTGGCCTTGTTAAACCTCATATAACTGACCTCAGCCCAGCAATCCAGCCTGTCCAGATCCCTCTGTAGAGCCTTCATACCCTCAAGCAGATCAACACTTCTGCCTAGTTTGGTGTCACCTGCAAACTTACTGAGGGGGCACTCGATCCCCTCATCCACGTCACTGATAAAAGATATAAAACAAAACTAGCTCCAACAATGAACCCTGGGGAACACCACTTGTGACCAGCCACCAGATGGGTTTAACTCCATTCAATACAACTCTCTGGGCTTGGCTGTCCAGCCAGTTTTTTACCCAGCAAAGAGTCCGCCTGTCCAAGCCACAAGCAGCCAGTTTCCCCAGGAGGATGCTGTGGGAAACAGTGTCAAAGGCTTTACCAAAGTCTGGGTAGACAACAACCACAGCCTTTCCCTCATCCACTAAGTGGGTTACCTTGTCATAGAAGGAGGTCAGGTTAGTCAAGTAGGACCTGGCTTTCCTATACCAATACTGACTGGGCCGCTGTCCTCTACATGCTGGCATGATGGCTCTCAAGATGAACCACTCCATAACCTTGCTTAGCACAGAGGCCAGACTGACACACCTGTAGTTCCCCAGGTTGTTAAATTATTTTCATTCAGTCATCTCCTCCTCCTTCAATCTATCCTTAAATTTATGGGAAGAGTGTTTTTGTTTGGGTTTGGCTTTTTTTTTTTTTTTTTTTTTTTTTACAGTTATCATCAGCTCTACAGGTTTATAATACCACCAGTGAGCTTCTGTTGCATTTTATGTTTGGGTCGTCTTTGAAATCTAAAGACCCATGATACAGTGAAATATCATACAGAATCAATTTTCTTCCTTGGTCATTCAATTAAAGTATCACTTCCTCTGATTTTCTGAGAACTCTGTTTGCATTATGATCTTTGTTTGCATTATGATTGATTATGATCTGTGGCTTCAGTACTAAATTACAAATGTTGCATCAGAAATACTACCTGAGTAACCTATTTTAGAATCTCATAATCTGAGATCAATGTATTGTCTCTACAGATACCCAGCCACATCATGTTACAACTGATGACCAACATAATGCTCAGCCCTCTGCTTCTCATGCTTCCTGTTTGAAAAGCTTTAAGCTACCATACCATCAGGGATTAAAAAAAAAGTTACAGACTTCAAAAATGGTCATAAGGAATTTCCACCATTTGCTAGGAAGCATGCATTTCCTACTGTTACTGGATTATTTCAATAAAGCTTAATTTAAAACAAACTAAATACACATACGTCTCCACTAGTGGAGTTAAAGAAAAATATTGTAAATATGACAATTTCTAGAAAAAGCTTCTATCGATTTCCTTTGAAGTCCAAAGTTATAATCCACTACTTTTTACAGTGCAACATTTAGTAGCTGACTGGGTTTTGTAGTCAAAAAAGACATAAAGCTTCAGGCAGGTCCTTTGAGAAAGGTGAATATCTAGAATTTTACCATCATGAAAGAATAAAAAAAAAAAATCGAACTTTAGAAACTATCATTTCATACTGATGCTATTTTATTCTCTCACAACTTCTATGAACTTCTATGAAATACACTGTAAGATCACACATGTTGCATTGTTTTCTCTCCCTTACTGTTTTCAATACAATTTATTCTATACTGAATTCTAGAAAGGAGTGACAGTAACTGAGCTTGAGTGAAAATGTACTGGATCATTCTTCATCTAGTTCACAACAAAGAAAGAAACAGTGCAGCACATGCAATCCTACTTACTTCTCAATCTTTAGATAGGCCATGGCTCTGTTAGCTGGCAGAAGTGCATTGGTGCCATCTGCTGCTATACCACGGGTATAACATTCTATCGCAGCTTCGTACTTTCCTTCTTTGAAATAACCATTACCCTGTAACATTTAGGTTAAAAAAAAAAAAATAGCGTTGAGAAAAATCTAGTTCAATGAGGGGTTCTGTTTTCCTTTTTAGTAGAGAGGGTCAAAATATCCAGATGATGGATCACAAAGAACACCTAATCAGAGCAGATATTTATGGCATATTTCTTCATATCTAAGCTTGGAGGCAGACCACAAAAAGTATCTTAATTTTTTCTAGTACTTTGAGGATTTAAAAAAACCTGCTACATGTGTAGCTTAAGTGCAGCTTGATTTTTCTTTACTCTTTATGTGCAAGACAAGCCATGCTGTACCTCCTGAATTTAAACACAATTTGAGCCTTTACAATTCCCCTTTCAAGATGACTTTCTGCACTGCACAAATCCTTATCATGCTGCATCCATGAAACTGCTACCCTCAAATATTACTTGGGCCCAAATGTTGCTGTTATTTTCTAATTAATGCTCCATAAGACAAAATTACATATACTTTTTTTGTTTCCAAGAGACTAGAATTATCTTTTGCTTCTCAGTACTAATACAACGCCATGTTATCTTCTCCGCTACTACTCTGCCCACTGGCAATAAAGCAAAGACCACAGTTCAGACTTGACATGATCCATGTTGCCAGGAACATGTCGACAGTGAGTCAACTCTGCTGCCAATAAAGTACTGCACTAGACTGGAATTTTCTGTGGCCTCTTCAAACTTTTTTTCCTTTTACCTACTTAGCGTATGCTTTCACTCTTTTCCTACTAATTACCTCCTGCAACGAGTATAGGAAACAGGAAACCTGAATATTGGTAAAAAGTCAGAAGTTAAAAACCTAGGTAAGAGAACAGAAAGAAAATTATGTTTTAGTTGATAATGTTATTTCTTAATTCCAACAGCGAGGAGATGGAGACATCAATAAGCCAGCTGTGAGTCAAGACCATGTATCCAGAAATACATTTTTATTGTCATTCTTGCCTGCACTCCCTGAAGTCCTTTTTATAACTACTTTCCACTATGTAATCAGAGGTTTGGAAACACAGGAAATTGTCCACAACTCTACTTGGCCAAGCTGGGGTCAAGATGCATGTAATACTGGAGAAATGGGATCTTCATAAAATACAGTTCAAGTTTTATTTATCTTACTACGTATTTGAAATTTGTCACGTACAATCTGGGCTGTAAAAGCTACCTTGTGTAATTACTCCTCCAGAAGAGTCCAAACAGAACTCACTGTTCCGTTCCCCTCCCCTCCCTACAGAGCCCAAAGTGGGAAGCAAATAAGGTTTATCAAGGACACTGTATTTATCAAGTTCAGACAGTATCAAGTTTAATTTACATATTTGCATAGCTAATAGCACAACACAACACTTCTCTTTGCTAGTTCTCTCCTGTTCCACCAGAACCTGTGACTTACCAGATCTTTTTCTGTAATAGCCTTCTGCTTGAGCTGTTGGTCTTCAATGCACTTCTCTTTGTCTGCTAGTTCTGGTTGGACTGCATCTCCAAACTCTTTCTGTTCTGAACTTTCTTTTGGTGACAAAGCCTGCGAAGATGTAATTTTTCCTCAATAAGTACTTCTCCCACTTACATTTTTTTCATAACGTAAATTATGATAAAGTCTACAACTTTTAAGATGCAAAAATCTGCCAATCATTTTAACAGAAGTGCCTATATTGTAAGCTGAATGCAAATTGGAGAGATCATTCTAAATTGTTCTCGAAAATGTATTTCTATGAGGGACTGCAAATCAGAGTATTACTCAGTAAATAAAAAGTATCTAATTTATGAAGCACAATGTAAAATGACCCATGGAACCTGTCTATATATATTCAATTCACAAATCTTCAGTTACTGGAGGCTTTGGGTCTTAATTCTGAAAATAAATTTTTCAAGCACTTTCAGAACTACCGCTGAAGAGGTATAAGCATGTTCCCACAGTAATGACGGGTGAGCCTACATTTATTAAGGTCATCATAATCAACATTCTCTCTCTGTCATGAAAGGGATCAGACTTTCAGCAGATTACTACATTCTGCTAGACTTAAAACGTACTTTCTGGTTCGGCAGACCACAGCAATCAGTGGGACTACAAGCAGGCAGCAGTACAGCTCTATAGCCAAGAAAACGCACATTCTTTCACATGTAGTGCACCTTGTACCGAAATACTAAAGCATGACTGAAAAAAACATTAAACACAGCAGTAAGAAAAAACATCTGAGGGAAGATTAAAAAAACAAACAGAACAACTCAAAAACCCAGAGATGTTGGTACACACATCCAGCCTTAGTCTGCCAATCCACTATTACACTGATGTTTCCATTCATGCTAGTTAATCCAGAAGAAACTCAATTACAGATTTTGACCTCATTGAAATCCAAATACCAGAAAAAGCAAATGAGATTCTGTTGAATTCAGTTATTATAAACACATACAGATATAAACTGAACAGGGTGTATTAATTTATGTTAGGGCCTATTAATCTTATTACCTGATCAATCTTCTTCAGTTCATTTTTTGCTTCAAAGTTGTTTGCATCCAGCTCTAAAACTTTTTCATAATCTATCACAAGACCAGAAAACAATGTTTCAGGTAGGAATTACAAGCTAGTAACCAGAGTATAAAATAAAAGCATTCTTTTGAATTAACCCTTTTTTGTAACAACCTAAGAAGCCTGAAATATTGCAAGGAACACAGTATTCCAGGACATTTAAAGCTGAATTATTCTAGAACTGATAATACCTACAGCAATCGTTTGGCCTCACTGCTTAAATTTTATCTTGCCAGAAAAATATGCAATATGGTATTTCATTTCTTTGTTTACAGAAATTGAAAATGAAATTCCTACACCAAATAAGCAAATCACACAAGCTTTAAGCAAGCAGGTAGTTGAGCAGTTTTATGTATTTTAAGGAAAGAATTTTGAAAAGACTCACCTTCTTTAGCACCCTGAAGATTTTTCAAAGCAAGGCGAGCAGCCCCTCTTCTGGCATAAGCCTTTGTGTAATTTTTATCTAAAGCAAGTGCTAAATTGCAGTCAGATTCTGCAACAGAAAACCTATCAAAAATATGAATGAATTAGTTTGGACACATCTAAGTAACAAAACCCAAAACTTCAGTGACTTAGCTTACCCTGAAGCTTTACAGGTTGTCTCTAAAGTGGAAAACTTAGATGCTTCAGAAGGGGCATAGAACAAGTATTTAAACATCTCTTGATTCAGAATACATCAAAACAGGAAAAGAACACAGAGGTCAACAATCTCTACTGCAGCAGAAAGAATAACCAATGCCCCAAACCCTTTCTTCCCCCAAAACAAATTAATGCCTTAGAAATTAGTTCACTGAAGCTGAAAGGCAAACTAGATAGCGAAATTTCTCTTTTTCTTTTTTTTTCTTTTGAAGCCTTACAGTGTAACACAGAAGACTGAACTTATAGCATAAAAGCAGAGGTAAAAAAGATGAGAGACTACCAAATTCCTTATCCTGGTGATGCCTATTTTACTTTGAAACTGCAAAGCACATTGCAACAGCAGTCTTACACAGACTGTATCACAGCATGATAAATATTACAATCAGGAGTTAAAACCAGACAAAAAATCTGAAGGTAGTGTTTCAAAGAAGAAAATATTATGGATTTAACAATACAAGTCTTACTTTTTCATTCTATAAAAAGCCGATGCTCTGTTTGTGGGCAATACTGGATTGTATGGATCAGAATGCATCCCTCTGGTGTAGCATTTTATAGCTTCATCAAAGTTCCCTTGTTTAAAGTAGTTATTACCCTGTGAACGGAAAAAAGTCTTTCTAGCAAATTACTGTACGTGGACAGCCACATTACTAACTTTTGGTGACAAAATTAAAAGTTTGTGTTTTGGAATGCTCAAACATTTTTATTTAACATTTCTCAAAGTACTGCTTTACTGGGAAACACTTCTTTTAACTAAAATATTCTAAGTATCCACATTAAATATTTCTCATGATTTACAGTTTTATTACGTACTGATTTTCAATATCTGTAGTTCATTTCCAGAAACCTATAACAAGCACGTACGTAACGGTCAAAGACATCTCAATTTCTCAGTGTAGACTGCAGATTACACATCAAGGGATTTCCACAGCAGGAGAGAAAGAACACAGGTGTCACCCATGCAGACAATTTAAAAAACAAACAAAAAACTAAGAAAATCTACTGAAGAAAAGTATGGACTGACAGATGGTGTTAGGTGATTGGTTGTAAACAAAGTTTCTCAGAATCACAGAAGTTGCTACACAACTTAGCCTATCTCACATGGCAATGAAGCATGAAATAGGTCTTGCTGTACTCTACTTGCAAAAGTAAGGTTAAACTGAACTGGTACCAACTCGCCATTACAAAGGGAAGGCAGGCATACGAGTTCACCCATTGTTCCTAGATATACCAGACTCGTAAAGGGACTAGTCTTAAACTCTTAGGAATTTAGTTTGGGGTATTCAGATATTGTGTTCAGATAAATGCCAGTTTGATCCCTATGACAATTCTATATAGCAATCCAACTTCTCAAAGCAAAAAACCACCAATACATTAATCATCACAAGTGCACATTAAACAGTCTGACATGCTTTGCTGTGATCAGTGATGAGAAGAAACAGAAATGTAGTGAGAATTTTCTGTTTTGAACAACAGGTGGGAAAACAGACAAAAAATTCCAAACCGGCAAGTCTTCCACCAAAAGCATCACCTCAGTGGACAATCTTTTAAAAGAAACTATAAATGCTCCCACATCTAAATTGCTACTTTACAATTAAATATTTATAATGTTATAACCTTTTCCTTCTCTGCAAGAGCCTTTTCTGCATCTATATGGATTCCATCTTCTTCAGAGTCTGATTCTGGAGATGCAGAATCATGAGTACTATCTTCTTTATCAAGTTCTTCAAGTATTTTATCCTGAAATCAGATAAAATAAACTATTACCTTCATTATAATTTAACAATGCAAAATAATACAAGTAAGACTTTAGGAGAATTAGTAGTGTGATTTTAAAAATCTCTACTGCTTAAGTCCTCTTCACTAAGGAGTATTCCACACTTTGAAAGTGAGAGATCTATTCTCAAATACTACCAGCTGTGTTTAGTCATATTCCACTATAAATATGACCTTGTAATAGATCTATCTTTTAACCATTCTTCTTTTCTTACAGCCAAATTCAATCTGCTCGATGAGAGCAGTCAGGAGAAAACAAGTATTTTTCAACATTCCAAACTTGAAACATAAGATTTTTGGGAGAACGCTACTTTCTAGGTTCACACAGTGCCCAGCACAGTAAGACACAGACTTGTGGACTGAACTCACAGCACTGTAACAAAGTCTTATTTAAAACAGAATCAACTGGGGACAAGACTCAGTTAACAAGCAAATATTCCAACTCACCACATCAAGTTTTCCCCATGCTTCATAATCATAAGACTTGATCTTGTTTTTCTTATTTTCCTCAGTGGTTATCTTTGAAGGGACTTTACTTTTGCTTTTCTTCTTTTTCTTGAAAGCCTTGTTTCTAATTGGTGGCAAATTCTAAATTGAAATAATTTATTTATAATAAAACAGATAAGTTAAAGTCACTTGTACTGAAGAATCTATAGTACCTATATCTAGATACAGTATCTATCTACTGACTAGTTTTATTTTAGAAATCCATCCAGCAAGCTGTTCTCAGGAGTGCTGCAGAACCACTAAGGACAGCAAGTATAAATCTTCTAGTATGTAATAATAGCAAATATTACATGTATGATACAAAGTTAAGTTTCAGAAAACAACTCTCTGCAGAGTATCACTGAAGAATAACATCAATATGTTAAAAATCAGCAATAAATAAGTAATACTGATTCTGCAGACAGAAACAGTCTCCTAGATCTACCTGGGACTAATTAAAAATTTACTGGCTCCATCACCTTGAAATGCTACAGCCCCATAGCTCTGTTGGTGTAACAGTTTACAGAGGAATCTTTGGTCTGCTTCAGATGAGGAACAAGTCAGCTGGGTTAATTCATACTTTCTGCTCAGATGTTTTAAGTCAACACATGTAATTTTGCTGAAGCAAAAAGCAATTATTACATGCACTATCACAGTATGAATAGCTGAGTTAATATTGACACTGGACTTGTGATTTTTACCTCTTCTGGGACACCACTCTGCTTCCTTAGTTCAGAATCCACTTCTTTAATATCTTTTTCCCAGCTCTCCAATTCTCTCATAAAATCCTGCAGCTCTTCAGCATTTTGCTTCATTTGCAGCTGTAGTTCTAGTGCTTTATTTGGTGAACTCATTGTAATCTGCCAAATTTCAAGGAAAAGTCTTTCTAAAGAGAACTTGAAAGTATGTACTTACACGCAAGACAGGCTTTCCAGTAGCACAACAGGAACATTAAATACTAACAGACTAAGAAGAAACACCATTGAAATTACTTTGAAAAAAAAGGAAGGGAAGCCACGTTATTTAGATAAAACAAAGTATATCATAACAAACAGCAAGCCATGCTTTCCTAACTAAGTGTAAGGTAAAGGGCCCAACAAAACAATGAAAATCCTGAAAGTGATAACAAGGTGATCTTAGTTTAAAGCAATTTCTGCAGTGTTTCCCAGATGACAAAATGTAGAAAACTTCGTTAACATTTAAGTTTTAACTAAACAAAAAGCACCCACACCCCAAAACCAAATACAAACAAAAAAAACAATTAAGACATACATGTTGCCTTGTACCTGAACCCAAGGCATCTGACAAACCAACCCCCAAAAAGCACTTTTGGCCCCTACAAGTCAGTACACTTAAACATGCACACATTTTTAGCACAGGAACAAGTAAACACATGAGGTGTTTTATTCTGAAGCCTAGTAAATTCCAAGCCCAGAAATTATTTGAATGTTCTCTTTGACATATCTGAGCCCTCCAAGTCCCTAAAATACTGTTTAATAATTATTAATACTTAGTCATCTTCATAAATTTTGTTGTCTCAAGTTTAGTGTCTTAAGTGAAAGACATTTTATTACCACAGAAATATCAAGTCACAAGTAAAAAGTAACCTTAAAATTGTAACCTTGGTTACAATTCAGAAGAAAAACCCAACCCATATTTGTACAGTCCCTAGCACAAAAAGTTGAAAGGATGAAGCAAACATATTTTGAAAACAATCATGAGTAAATAATTCATGATTAAGTAAATGCAGACTTGGACAAAGAAACCTATCAATGGTTGGTAATTATAACTTCTTGACTCAAAGCTTCAGGATCAGTTACAATCCTCACACACGAATAAATAAGGCCTTTATAGAAGCAGTAGACACAAAACTTTTAAGGAAGAAAAAGGACTAGATTTTTTTTTATGTATTTTTAACATCCAGTAAGGAAATAACATAGTAGGAAAGAAACATAAAAATTTATAGGCCAATCGAAGCTAATGACTTCTGCAATACAGCAGAAGACTCTTATCTAGACTCTTGTCTAATTATGGACAAGAGTCTCAAAAATATGGAAAAAACACACTGCATAATTACTATTGAATTCATGCTACCAAAGCAGAAGGATTTTTTCATCCTCAGGAGTAAGCAGCTGCGTAGATGCCCTGATGCACCAGCTGCACTTCACCTCAGTTAACTCCTATACCTAAATGGTAACATGCTTACCCTTAGCAATATATTTTTCCTAAAGTCTTCTAAATATTTAGTCCACTTGAAACTAATGGGAAAGAAACTTCAGGCAAAGCCAAAAAATTGGTATTTTAAATCATATTTCCCGTTCAGGTGGGTTTTATATATTCCCCCACCACCACCTACAACTGTTGCCCAGACTGAACTGTCTGTGCAATATTTAGACAGTTAATTTCATGAAACCTGGGCACGGCCACACCAAATATTCCACACGGCCTCGCACACCCTGGCCAACAGCAGCTAGAAGACGCTTCAGAAGATGCAAGAAACCACACTGCGATCTGTTGAACTTTTCTTCTTGTTATCACTGACAAAAAATAATACTCTTATCCACGTAGAAAACTAATATTAAGCCTAGCCGTTTGCCTCCCCGCACGGTAAGGCGCCTTGCACCGGCGCGTAACGCACGCCTGCTCCCGCCACCCCGAGCCCGAGGCCCCTCGCTGCACGCAGCTCCGCAACCCCCCTAACCCAGGCGCGGACAGCGGGCTCCCTCGCGGTGCCGCCCTCACACCCTCTCGGCCGGTTCTGTTCGAGCCCCCCGCCAAGGCCCGCCTTTGTTTCACCCACACGCCAGGGCTGCCCCTTCCCCGCGGCCCCAGGGGAGCAGCCGCGCTACCCCAGCGGCCCGGCCGACAGCCGGCGCGGACGGGCTGGGCTGGCACCGGGCAGGACGGCGGGCCCGCCCCGGCAGCCACCCCCACGCCGGGGCCGCGCCGCGGGGGCCCGAGCTCAGGCCGAAGGTCACCGCCGGGGCAACGCCAGCCCGGGTGAGCTTCAACGCCCGCCTCTGCGGCGCCGCCTGGGAGCTCCCAACGAGGCCCATCGGAGGGGGCTGCCAACGAGGCCCATCGGAGGGGGCTGCCAACGAGGCCCATCGGAGGGGGCTGCCAACGAGGCCCATCGGAGGGGGCTGCCAACGAGGCCCATCGGAGGGGCTCCCTCCCGCCTCCCCCGCCGCGGCCTCACCTGCGCCGAGTCCCGCCTCTTTCCGCCGGCCGCCCTCCCGTTGCGGCCGAGCCTCCCCCCGGAGCGCAGCGCGGCCCCGCGGCCCCGCGCCGGGACAGTTGCGACGCCCCGGCGGCCCCGCGGCGGCGGCGGCGGCAGCAGCAGCAAAGCCAGAGGCAACGGCGGGTGCGCAGAGCGCATGCGCCCGCGCTCCGCCGCGCTTCACCCCACGGCCCGCGGCCCTCCGCGCTGCCCGGCCGCGCCCCCTCCGCCTCACGTGACGCGAAGCCACCCCGGTGATTGGCCGCGCCGCTTTCCCTTTGCCCCGCCGCGGGGGGGCGGGGCGCGCCATGGAGCCGGGGGAGGCGGCGGCGCCGCCGCCGGCCGAGGGGAGACGCGGGGTCGTGGAGGAGAAGAAGGAGGAGGAGGAGGATGATCTCGGCTACAGGCTCTTCCCGGACCGGAACAAGAAGCCGCAGAGCTTCCTTGTCCGCAGCCTCTTCACCTTCCACAACAGGTGCCAGCTGATGCTGAGGATGACCCTGGACACGAGTAAGCGCTTCCCCGGATCCGGGCCTGGCGCTGTGGTGGGACCCCCATCCCCGCCACCCCCACCGCGGTACCACCCGGCCCGGCTCGGCTCGGCTCGTCCCGCCGCGGCTGGCGGTGCTGACCTCGGGCCGCGGGGTCCCGCCGCCGCCATGTCCCGCCGCGGGGCGGCCTGAGTGGCCGGCGGGGCGGCCTGAGTGGCCGGCGGGGCGCGGCGGGGCGCTGCTTGGCCGGCACGCTGGTTCTGGTCGAGGCAAAGAGAATACAGTTTCAGAAGCGGCTGGGCGCTTTTTTTTTTTTTTTTTTCTTCTCTACCTCTTCCTTTCGAAAATTTGAGAGGATTTGTCGATTTCTGGTTCATTCGTGCCCTTTGCACTATGCGATGGTGACTGTGGACGTCACTGAAAATAATGGTCGCTACGGGCCGCTCTGTTTGCGTTTGCTACTAATAAAATAAGGCCAGAAGCGACTTGATTCCCGAGTAGCTTTCTATATATCAATTTACGTAGCCCGAGCTGTAACAGATGCCAGTTGTATTGCATTAAGGTTGAATGCTGGAAGGTATGAGTTTGCATGTGTAGTGCTTTTCCGTTTTCTTGTCTTTTTTTTCTTTACTGCCTTTATGTTTTGATTATAGATGACTTTCAAAGCTTTTGTCTAGAAGAGCTAATTGCAGCAATGTTTTTCTAGATCCATACGCTCAACTTCTTCTTGAGGCTATGAAGCAGTCTGGTTGGTATGTAAACTAATTCATCTTGTTCTGTGTAGTAACCTCACTGTTAACTTTATGGAGTTACCAGTGCATGCTCTTAGCATGTTAACACTGTTAACTGTATGCAGTTAATAGTCTTTTTCAAATTCTTCCTTTGTTTGGGCCTTTCAGCACTGTTTTCAATGACCGGCACTTTTCTTGTGAAAACTGCGATGGCTGTGTCAGTGGAGGTTTTGATTCTGCCACATCTCAGGTAGGCACTGGACATTATCCCCTTTCAAAGGACTAAATTTTTTTTCTAGTGTTTCCTACTAGGATTAAATCTACTGATGCCGATATCTGAGCTAAAGTCATGAAAACAAGATAAACAAAAGATGTTCCATGGTATTGGAACTAGTACACTGCAGAATAAGGCTGTTATTGCTGAAAAACACTGATCTAAAAAGTTTAAATGCTACAGGCGGTGTGTCCTAGGTCTCTGAGAAGTAAGGGAGATGTTGAAACTTGGTGAAAAGACTGCCTGTATTTTTTGTTCTACAGATCGTTCTGTGTCAGAACAACATTCGCCACCAATCCCATATGAACCGGGTCGTCACACATGAATTGATTCATGCTTTTGATCACTGCCGTGCGCATGTTGACTGGTTTAAAAATGTCAAACACTTGGCTTGTTCAGAGGTAAGTTAAAATGCTTCTAACATCATTATATTAATTACAGCTGTTTATTAGGGATGTTTCATATTTAAATAGGCATGCTGTTGCACAGAATTCATTTGGTTTAATCCTGTTAATATATTTTGCCCTTTCTGTCAAGTCAACCTAAGCAGTTTCATTCTGAAAACAAATATTTAGTTTTCACAAATATTAACAAGTCAGTGTCATACTAAGTACAATGCTGTCATTGTGGGTGTAACCATAACAAGAAGCGTTTATTAACAAATAAGAGTAGTTAGAGATGAAAACACTTTCACACATTGATCAAATGTTTGTACTGTTGGGCAGTTATCACAGTAGTGTGGTAACCTTATTTTTGTTTAGAGTTTTTGGGTTAACTGCAAACTTGTTTTTTCCCATAACATACATTCTTTGATTAATTGTGATGTGGCTAATAGTACGCTTTATTTATGACTCCATGTCCATTTCAGTGGACATAGGAATTTACTGCTTGAAAGGCCTTAAAAATTGATGCATTAGGAGGTGAAATTAAACTGAGCACAGGCTAGGAAAGATTCCTCTTGCGTACACGACTCGTATTCACATGGTTTTAGTTGATTTCTGATGTAATCCATATCGTTTGACCACAGAAAAACTTACCCTTTTGATTAATATTGTGAAAATAAATTCTTGTGACTGTGTGGCTTTTTAGCTATATTTTTTTAAAATATATAAAATGATATAAGTATCTTATAGTGGCTCTCTTGGTTTTTTTCAATTCGTTGTGGGTTTTTTGCTTAAGATGTGCACAGGTTCCTCCTATAAACTGTATGTGAGAGAAACAAAATGGTGAGTTTGGTACGGAACAAATCAGATTTCATAAAAAAGAATTTTAATTCCTTAATTGAATTCATGTTTGCTGTGGAAGAGACAGTAATCTTATTTTTTTAATTCTCATTAATTTTTTTTTCTCATTGTCTTTTTGTAGATTAAGCTTAATGAAGCAACCTTATGTGGTGTCAATAAAGCCATTCTGTATAACTGTGGGGGGCTGACTGGCTGGCTGCCAAGCACCCGCCAGGCCATTCTCTGACTCCCCCTCTCAGTAGGACAGGGGAGAAAAATAAGATTAAAAAGCTCATGGATCAGGATAAGGATACGGATGTCATGCATCAGTTACTGTCATGGGCAAATTCACTTGACTTGGGGAAGATTAATTTATTGCCAGTCAGTGACAGATTAGGATAGTGAGAAATAAAACTAAAAATACCTTGCCCCTACCTTCCCTTCTTCCCAGGCTTGCTTTTGCTCCCTCATTCCTGACTCTTCTTTCTCCTTCCCCCCAAATCAGCACAGGGGGATGGGGAAAGGCTGCTGTGGTCAGTTCATAACACTTTGTCTCTGCTGCTCCTTCCTCTTCGTGCTCTTCCCCTGCTCCAGTGTGAGGTCCCTCCCATGGGATACCATCCTTCAGGAGCTACTCCAATGTAGGTCTTTCCCATGGGCTGCTGTCCTTCAAGACCTGTTCCAGCTTGGGTCCTTTCCACAGTGTACGGTCTTTCAGGAATGGACTGCTCCAGCATCAGTCCCCCATGGGCCACAGTTCCTGCCAGAAAACCTGCTCCTGTGCGGGCTCTCCATGGGCTGCAGCCTCTCTGAGGGCTTGTCCATCTGCTCTGGCATGGGGTCTTCCTCAGAATGCAGTGTGGATATCTGCCTCACTGTGTTCCTTCACAGGCTGCAGGGAGATAACCGGTCTCACTATGGTCTTTTCCACAGGTGGTGGGGGAATCTCTGCCCTGGGACCTGGAGCACCTCCTCCCCCTCCTTTTTCACTGATCTTGGTGTCTGTAGGGCTATTTCTCTCATGTTTTTTTCACTCCTCTCTTTCATAACTGCCATTTAGTGTTTTTCATCCTTTCTTAAATATGTCATCACAGAGGTACCGCCAGCACTGCTGACAGGCTCAGCTTTGTCCAGTGGCAGGTCTGTTTTAGACCCGGCTGAAAATGGCTCTGTCTGACATGGGAGCAGCCCCTTGTCTCATCTCACAGAAGCAACCCCGACAGGCCCACTGCTGCCAACATCTTGCCACATAAACCCAATACAGTAATTCAGAATTATTAACTATCATCTAGGGTTTTTTTTTTCCTAAGCTTTTGCACAGTGCGGAATAAAGCATGTAAGCCTCAAACTTAAAATCAAGAGAGAAAATACATAAAACAAGATTGTGCTTGTTCTTGCTCTTGTTGAGATTATTTGTTTGCTTCAGGTCTTTTGATACTTATTATATGGTGTTTACAATTTTTATTTACAGCTCTTTAATTCTTACATTTAGTATTTTCCATGCGTTTATTCTCACCCTGGTATTATAGGAAATCTAGTTTTAGTTACATTTCCTAACTGAGGGGGTGGGGTGTGGAACTGTTGGCAGACAAAAGAAATTACAAACGACAAGACAGTTAACAAGCTAAAACGTACATAGTCATTTAAACGTGGCTTTTCCAAAAGCAGGTGTGTTACTGCTCTCCTGGGTATTGCAGGTATAGTCTTTGGAGGGTATCTGCCTTTCTTCCTGTCTCTTGTATCAGCTTCTGATACAGATACAGACTGGGGAGAATATTACTTTCCCTATTCTTTTAGCAGTATATATCTGTGTGTGTGTGTGTGTGTATATATATGTACACACACACACACACACACACCCCCCATCCATGTGATCTCTTCTACTCATTCATTTAAGCTTTGGGAATCTGTGGGGGACAGTCCCTGGAGCAACTTACAGGTCCTATAGGAATACTTTGGTGTTCATTGAGGCTGAGAGGGTGGATCTAAAGGGTAATATGTACTTAATAAGTAGAAGCGGCCCTGGAAATATTCTCTACCAGCAGTCACCAGAAAGATACTGAAGAAAAAAAAATTGTTACAGCTTTTATGACTTCATTTCCATGTGTTTTTCTGATTGTGTGGCTTTCTCTCGATAGATTCGAGCTGCTAATCTCAGTGGAGACTGTACACTGATGAATGAAATAGCCAGGTTTAAATTTGGATTAAAAGGACACCATCAGGTAAAGACTGTAGATGTTAAAGTCTACCGATTTGTTATATTTACCTACTTGATCTCAGTTTTCGTAGCTGAAAACATCAGAGAAAGAAGTAGATGCCATGGACTTGCTGCTTTCTCTTAATTAACCTTTAATAACCTTTAATGATTCATGATAATTTTTTTTCTACCTTGTTATTTTTGTTGGAGTGAAATTTCTGAATACTTAGTCATATCATAGAGCGTTACTACTTAAAATGGATGGTTAATAAGAATGAAACAAAAACCAGGGTTTGCAGGAAATGTAGTGGGAATACCTTACCCACTATAAAAGTCTTAGAAAACTGAAGGAAGAACAACAAGGGCTTTAAATAGCCATGTGTGTTAAGTCTTACAGGAATTAATTTTTTTTAATAATAGTGAGGACTACGGGTTGAGTCCCAAGTAGTTGCTCATGTTAGAGTGGCAGTTAGATTGTAGCTGGGGATGTTTATACCTTTTTTTGTCTTTTAGTAGTCAAACGGTGTAAGCCGAAGTTGCCATAAAGAGAGGTCTTGAAATGAGGCCAGCAGAGGAGTAATTCCTTGATGTTTTATAACATTTCAATTACAAAAGTACTAACTGGTATTTATGTCTCTTTCTGACATATTTTCTCTTGTGTCCGAGTCCCGTTGTAAAATACTCGATATCTCAACAAATGCCAAATTGTATTTCAATTCCTGTTCTAAGGAATGTCTTTTACTTATCTGACAGTTTATTTGCACATGGAAAATTAAAACACATAGTTAACACAGGATGGAACAAAAAAGTACTTCAATGCTTATTACAGGTATTGTCAGACTCTTCCGTGATACAAAATTACTGCGTATGCAGTAGGAATTAATACTTGACAAAATCTGGAAAAAAAAATTACTTATACTAATAATGACAGGTTTTTCTTTATCTAATTCCCACTTTAGACTTGTGTACGAGACAGAGCAGTTCGTTCCATTCTGGCTGTTAGAAAAGTTAGCAAAGAAACGGCAGAGAAAGCTGTGGATGAAGTTTTTGATGCCTGCTTCAATGACCTGGAGCCTTTTGGAAGAATCCCGCACAGTAAAACAGATGCAAAACGTGCTTATAGAGACTTTCAGAACAGAGATCGCTATAATGCTAATTTGTAAAGGAGAAAAAACTGAAAAGTTATGTTAATATCCGATTGATCTATAACATCTGGAGTTACAGTCTGTGCACACAGCGCTGGTGGAAGGAGCAGTCCCACCAAATGTATCAATTAATTTTGTAAACGTTTTCCGGGAGCCAACTTCCATGGAAGTAAAGGAAGTAAATGAACAGGTCTAAAAACTGTGTTTCCTCACCTGTTATTCCAGCAAGATAATTTAGTACACCGAACGACTTGTCAAAAAATGATCTGCATATTTCAATGTACATTTAATTTTGTTCAGTCTGACTAGGACTTGGTTTCTAAAAATTTTGTTGTTGCTGAATAAATCTTTTCATAGAATCTTTACATTTCCACCATCTTTGATAGACAGTCATAAACTTGATGGTCTTCATCACTCCATTTTAAAAGATGGGCACCTGAACTACAGCCCTTGGGTGTAGATTTAATAACTATGGCTAAACTCAAAATTTAATAAACTGCCCCATTTGTTTTTGAGCACCTCCTGAAATTCTTAGATTCAGGATTGGACCAGCTCATCTAATGTTAACTTTACAGGTATATTAAACTCTTTTACTTTTTAGGAATTTGACTGACAATTCTGCCTACCAGATGCAACCTATGAGCTGGTTAAGCATTGGTGAGAGTCTGCCCACGAGGCTGAGCTTTGCTCAAATGTTAGTGTAGCTTATGGTTGTCTTTCTATACTTGTTAGGTGGGTAAGTCCATCTGAGGAAAGCAAGAAGCTGCTAGCTTCATTCAAAGTCTGAGAGAAGCTGTCTCATTCCTCTGTTATTTCCAAGTATTATTGTCATGGATGTAAGAGAACCACGTTTTCTTCTCTTTCTTGAAATTAAAGATGCAATTCAACCACAGGTATGTTTCACTGATGTAATGGAGATGTGGGTCCCCACTCAAAGGTTTGTAGACAAAGCTGCTGTAACAGGTACTGGATCTGGACTCAAGTGGGCAATTTAGTTCCACAAAGATGCAATGGTGCCCTGATTGTTACTGTTTCATACAAAGTGCAAAACCTTTTAGACAGGCTTTGAACTTCATAGGATGTCAAGGTCTAAGTGGTGGTGGTGGTGACAGTGGGTAAAGTTGCTCACAGCTGCAGAAGCATAAAATTGCTGAGGTTGGAAGGGACCTCTGGAGACACTACTGTTTGAACCACCCTGCACTGAGCAGGGTCAACTAAAGGATGTTGCAGAGGAGCGTGTCTGGTTGGGTTTTGAATATCTCCAAGGACAGCAGCTCTACAGCCTGTCAGGATAACCTGTTTCAGCATTTGATCACCCTTGCAGGTTTGTGTCATGGTGGTTTTTTGGGTTGTTTGGTTTTTGGGTTTGGTTTTTTTTTTTTTCCCTCGCATGTAAATTGAGTTTCCTGTATTTCACTATTTCACTTTTGCCAATTTCCTCTTGTCCTTTCCTTGGGCACTACTGAGAAGACTCTGGCTCAGTCTTCTCTGCTTCCACCCTTGCCCCATCAGGTATTTAGGCACACTGATAAGATCTCCCTGAACTTTCTCTTCTCCAGGCTGAAGAGTCCCAGCGGTCAGTCTCTGTTTATAGGTCAGATGTTCTGATCCATTTATCATCTCCATGGCAGTTTGCTGGACTCGCTTTACTATGTCTATGTCTCTCTTGTACTTGGAAGCCCAGAACTGGACCAGGCACTCCAGGTGTCTCACCAGTGCTGAGCAGAGCAGAAAATCACCTCCCTCAACCTGCTGGCAACACTCTTCCTAATGCAGCTCAGGAGGCTGTTGGCCTAGTTTTCTGCAAGGCTGCGTTGCTTGCGTAGAAATTGGTGTTCCCCAGCACTGCCAGGGCCCTTCTTGCCAATCTGCTTAGCAGCTAGCTGATCAGTCCATGTTGTGTGCGGGTACCTGTGGTTATTCCTCCTCAGGCGCAGGAGTTCGCATGTCCCTTTGAACTTGATGGGGTTCCTCTCTGCCACGTTGAGGTCTCTCTGAAGGGCAGTGCAAACCTCTGGTGTATTAACCACTCTCCCCAGCATAGTATTGTCTGTAAACTTGCTGAAGTTGTGCTACTGCTGTCTTCCAGGTTGTTAATATAGACGGTAAACAGCATTGGCCCTGATACCAATACCTGGGGCACATCACTAATGTCTGGCGTTATTGTGCGTAAGCCCCAGAAATGGTTAAAGAATCAACATGAACTTGGGAACATCACAGCTAGTTAGTTTGCATATGTGCACTCTGGAAATTTAAAAAGTCTGAAAATATTAATGTGAGTTGTTCTGTTCGCTTACCTTAAGTGTTAGAAAACCATTCCACGCATTTTTAATTTATTGCTGTAGGTGGAATGATAGGTCAAGTACCTGGAACTTGGGCCCTAAGCACAAGAATCTGCCAACTGTGTTTTGTTCACACTGAATTCAGTCAGGCAAAAAACTGCTCTGCTCTGCTACCTCTTGAGTTAAAATTATCTGGAAATAGTAGAATGCCACCTGCTACCTGGACAGGCTTAGACAGCGTGTAAGGTCGCTATGCAAACTTGTAGTTTGAACCCAGAGCTCAGGCTTAATCACTTGGAAGAATAGCTGCATATGTACAGGAATTTTATTTCTTCTCTGTTTATTGTAAAATGCAAAGGCAGTCCTGGAAGACTTGGGCATCCATAGAATCATAGGTCCTGCATCCCAGGTTCCCACTCACCCGCTACCAAGAGAATGTTCCTATCACAGGCCCACAATTCTGTGGTTCTGCTCTTGCTTTCCTTGGTGCATTTTGCTTTCTTCAGTTCTCTTTCTCAACAAGGTTTGGAAAGAAAGAAGGAAAAACTGGATGAGAGCGGAAGTGATGACTCCCAAAATATTTTGGGAAAAGGAATTTCAAGTCATGGCGCAAGATTGAACAGTAATAAAATGGCCATGGTTAATTTAAATAGGAAATTAGAAGATTGTATATAAGCACCTGAAGAGTAAAGGTATTCTAAATGAGGTAGAGAACAAGGAATATGCATTGTTTATACTGAGGATGAAAAGTTTAGGGAAAAGTTTGGTTTCAGAATGAGAAATGTTAAGTTCTTCAGTATTCCAGAAAGAATGAACTGCAACTAGACTGTTGTGTGTTCACATTTATTTGCATTTTATTTCTATTGTAATCCTGTATTTCAGAATTTCTGCTGGTCATTGGCAAAGTTTGTAATGGAAAGGGCTATTGTGCCTCTTTCATCCTCTCCACTCCCAAAGATGTATAACTGGTTTCTAGTTTTTCACTGCCCTCCCCTGCAGCACTGGGGAGGCTGCGGTGATAGGCTGAGTAAGGTTGAGTTAGGGTGAGCTGGTGGATTTGAGATTTTAAACCCTTTTAGTGCCACCTTGGTGTATTTTAGTCACATACTCAAGATTAAATTAATCACCAAATTTGAGATCAGAAGGAAATTTTCCTTTATTAATTTGATAGGGTTGCCTGGTATTTCTGTTGAGCAGCTGAACACTGTCCCGCTGTTCAGCCACTAGCACACAGCTTTACGTTTGCAGACTGCTATTACTGCTCTGAATGAAGAGTCCTGCGTGACAAGTCCGGTGCTGAGCTGAGCTGTGATGGTGGCAAGGCTGGGTGAGTCTGGTCCTCATAGGTGAGATGTGAAGCAGGCAGTTACGCCTGTGCAGTACGAGCTGCCCTGTACACTGGGGTGTTAGTAGGGATTTAGGCTTCCTGAGCCCGTAGTGACCACTGAGACAGAGTGGGCAGTGAGAAAGGCACACCTGGAAGGAGCAGCCATCCAAATTGCCTGAGAATTCCATGTTAAGTGATGGTCCTTCTTGTTGCAGGGATGAAGCTCATTGGCATGGCCTTGCTTACTCTTCCCACCTGTGGCATGTTTGTCAGCAATGGGAAACTTCTGAATTGGGTCCTTTATGCCCTTAATTGCTGCTCATGTTCTGGTTGTCTCTGGTGGTGGAGGACTGGACATGACGGTCAATGTTGCCTTCTTCTCTTCTCTCTCCCTATATATTTTGTGGCAATGAGACTGTCAGTGTATGAAGCTTTTTCAGGTAATACGTGACCCAGATCTGGCTGCTGTGGGGCAGCAGACTCCATGATGAGACTTGAGTGGGAGTGAGGCACTCAACTGCTCAGGTAAGGAAAGGTCAGGACATGCACAGATTTCAAGTGCATGCCAGACTCTAAGGCTGAAAGGGGAAGGTCTTCCCAAGTACCTCCAGAATTATGCAGCCTCTGAGGGAGTCTCGTTTGACTGCAGCTTTGGGGTCCTGCAATCCACCTATTTATTTCACGTGCCTCCATCCTTTGGACCTGACCGTCATTCTGTACTGTCCTCCTGGGAAGTATTCAGTCATGTAATTAGTCTCCAGTCCAATGGGCCTGCTCCAAAGGTGTCATTCAAGAGCAAACTGCAAGAAGGTGGTGATAGCAAAGACGGCTGCTTCCCCTGTTCCCTGAGCAGAGCCAGCAGCGTGTCGCCATTTCCTGAACAGCAGCAAACAATTTGAAAAGATTCAAATGTAAGCACTGTCCTCGCAAAGGACAAAGCAACACACTCAGACAGTGTCTGAAAGATCTAATCAAGCCCAAGTTGTCCAAGTCGTTCTGTTCACGTGTGGACTGCATTTATTCCCAGGTGTAGCATAGTACATACTGACAGGTACTGTTGCTTCTGGGGCTAAGCGTTAATGCAGATCCCTCAGACAGTCATCCTAGTTGTTTTGGAGGAAGTATGCCTTGGCTAAGATTCCCCAAACCTGCGCTTTCAATAGGTTTCCAGAATTTCAAATGGAGATTTCATAATCTTATTTTCTTGGGGTAATTCCATCAGTGAGTTACATAATCGCATGGCTGAATATCCAAACAGAAAAAAATGGCTATAATACCCTACATACCTATGGAGAAAACTACATGTTGAATTCTAAGCTTCTCATCTTTGATGCAATCTAGATAGACCTTCTGGGTTTTCTAAAGCCCTGAGGATCAGAGATACCTTGGAACAGCATAATCTCGCGTGTAAATATTCCCTTAACCTTTACTGCCTTTCAAATCTCCATTTTAGTCAAATATGATGCTGAGTTTTTCATGATAATTCTCGCATACATTCTGGCAGATGATTCTTTCCCTTCATTATACCTTATTAAACAAAGTTCTGCTTTAATGAGTGAGTGTGTGTGTGGTTTACATTTATATCGCATTTTGACCAACACATTGTTTGAATATACACAGTTGTCTGCTATCTGGGATAAGCTTTGTCAAGTCTGCTTAAAAATGGAAAATATGGCAATGAAGACTACGATAGACATGCATACAAGCTGCTGCTTCTTTCCTTTAGTGTTATTGATGGATGAACATCTTCAAAATTGGGAAAGTATTCTAGAGACATCTGAAAGAGACATCCATAATAAGGAGTACACTGAGCTATATAATGACATAATTATTTTAAAAAATTATCTGTATGAAATAAAATTGTATAACCAGGAAATGTCAGCTTAAGCAACAGATGCCTTCCAGTGACACCCAGCCAAAATGCAATGGCAGAATATATGCACTGCAGGTCACCAGAAAGCAATCAGAAGAGACCCATGGGCTGTTTGTCATTCCCGGAGAAAAGGAGGGCCAATAATTACATGAAACTTTGCACACACTGTTTATCAATTCAAGCAATCATTTCATTGCTTTAGGTGCAATTTTAATATGCATCATTTTTTCTCATCAAAACAGAGGTTGAAAAAGTGAGTAAAAGCTCATTGCAAGTATGAAAAAAGATGGGAATCGATTAAGCAGTAGAGGGAGCTGAAAGACCGTGGAAGAGCATGCTGCTGTGGAAAGCCACCTGCAGACCATACACAGCTGTTGCTCAGTGTGCAGTTCAGTTTTGGTTTAAGTCTCTGTTTTAATCAAATTTGCATAACTCTAATGTTGAAATAGGTTAAAAATTAAGTGTGTTTCAATCATATTATTCTCCTTCTGCAGAATATTTGCTTCTGTTAGAAGACCACATCAAAACGTTTATGGAAATACTTTTGCCATCTGTGCTGTTTTCAGAGTGTGAATCTGTTTGCAGGGACAGTTAGATAAATGCTGGGGTGCATGTGGCAGACCAAAATGTCAAGCTGTAAAAACCCATCATCAGTAATCAGAACCATACGAATTACATTAGCTCAATTCCTTATTCTTCAAGCCTGAATTTTCTCTTATATCTAAAAGATTTTGAAGTTTTGACAAAACCAAAAAGAAGGAAAAAAAGAGTGTCATTGTCCAAATAGTAAAGAGATATAATATTACAGAAGAGAGAAATTCAATAAAGAGTCTTTAGGTGGTTTCTTTTTCCTAGGTAAGCAGTGCTAGCCATGACATACCTCACTGAATAGTTCCTGGGCAGAAGTATTTTGAAAGTTTGTAGTACCTATCTCTCAGCTGCATGGATGTGTGCCAGTTACCACAGGAGCCTTCATGTGATGATTATAGTTTTTCAAAACTGTTTTACGGAATAGTAGCTATTATAAGTGAAACTAGCAAAAATCATCAGTAAGCAGGAAAATCCAACTCTGATATAATGAAAAGTTCAGAAGATTTCAGGGCATGTGCAGGAAGTCTTACATCTTGCTGGAACTGAAGAGTTCAGCACCAAGAGGTTATTATTACTAGAACTCCACCCAAATTCATGAACAAGTATTCTTCCTCTACCTTGCCTGTAAACCTGATAAAAAACAAAACTAGAAACCAAAGATCTACATAACCTTTTTATTCAATGGCATTTTTTTCTTGTAGCTCTTTAATGGGACATAACAAATTAATTCAGAGCTTGGGAGAGAGTGAAACCATTACTCTCACTTTCCTTGAGAAGAAGATGGAAAGAAGAAAAAGAAGAAGGGCATGCACAAAGGACTCTATGTGCTGGTAGGTAAGGAACCAATATATGAAGAGAGATCTTGGTTTCACCTCCTGCTCTACTGAATGCTAAGCAAAAGGTATTGAAGCGCTTGCTGGATTTACCCCCATGCTCCCCACTCACAGCCATCAGCTGGGGAAAAGGCTGTAAACAAAGCAGTCTGTGTGACAAGCTGGGCAGTGATGCCTGCAGAGGGAGCAGGAAGGTTTGGGTACCCAGCAACTTTGGTTAGTTCCCCTCCCTCCTTTCCAGTGCAAAGTGGAGCAGCTTCAGGGACAGCTTTCCCTCTCCCCAGAATTCTTCACAGTTGAATAGTTTTCCTTCATCTCCATTTTCATCCTGCTGTTTTCTCCTTTGAGGGAGATTCTTCTCAAAGAACACATTGCACCTGTCCCTCTTTCCTCCTCAGCTTCCTCCTGTGTGTGTGTGCAAGTAAAGACTGCCCTTTCTTTTCCTTTCATTACTAGTTACCTCCTTCTCCTCCCACTGTGCATCTTGAATGCACATGAGTGAGAAAGGAAATGAAATTATACCCGGAGAACTGATCTGTTAGGTTACATGTGTGAGAATGAGCGGTATTTCATCCCAGTGTCTGCTTTCAATTTCTACCTCTTAAACCCACAACAGTGGATTTTACTCTGATAACTTTAATCTGATCTGGTGGGAGCAAGCTGGGAGTTCCCAGGAGCAGACTGTTAATAAGGAGGTGAATCCCCTTTCCCCCAGTGCTATTTTTACAGAGCTTCCTTCTCACCTCTGTTCATATCCCCATGAATAAACCTAGGCATGTGTATGTGTCTTGACTGTGTCTCCCTCACTCATCCCATGCCCCAGCTCCTGAAACTGTCCTCCTCCATTCCTCAGATGCCCACTTGCTCCCTGCATCCATGCCGATCTCTTGTTGGTGCCAGCTGATGGTCTGCCAGGCTTTAGTCTCTTGACTTGACACTTTACTGGAATTTGTTTGGGAAACCATTTGAGAATACGTTTGGGTTTTTTTTTTTACCATAGGAACCATGGCAGGGAATGGGGATTACCAGTCAGACCTTGTACTGATACCAGGTTGACCTTCTGTCAGGGCTGAACGTTCTTGGGATCTGAGAAGCATTCCTGGGTATCACAGAATGTACATTACCCACAGGTTTCATGCCTGCTGCCTTAGATCTGGTACGAGGAGTAAGAGACTAATTACATATAGGATTGGAAATACAAGACAAGGAGGTCAGAAGTACATATTTCTATCTTGATGCCTTTTTCTGACTGCTGGGTAAAAGCAGACTTAAATGGCCAGGTCTAATATAACAACTCCCTCCTTCTGCTCTTTGGATACCTCCAGTAGATTGAATTTGTCTGCAAGCTGCTAACTGAAGAGAACTGGATTTTGTTTCAACCCTTTCTGGTTCCCATACACTTCTACCTACTCCATGCAAAAAACCCAAGGGTGTCCCTCTCCTTCTCTTCAGAGTACCAGTAGTCTGATAGGACATTCCCCAAAAGGGGGTAAATCTAGGTTCAAACCCCTTCAGGCTTTTGCTTAGAAAGGAAGAAATGTTCTGTATTTCAGACACAGGGACTGAGGAAGCATTCCTGGGTCCCGTCAATGAATCCTGGGTAGCTGAGTCCTTGATGCGGTTAGTTTTTTATAAATCATACTGTTCACAGTCCTTTTTGATTGCCTCTCTTGGGTAAAAAATGGGCTTTTCTGAAGACATTTCCTAGAAGTCCACTAACTCCTCTCAGAGAGGTCAGACATGTAACTTGTACACTGCATATATAACCATGAAGTAAGGCACCTATTGCATGAGCAGTGCTATGGTCTGAAAGAGTGTGCCTTAACCTGGAAAAAAAAGTAAATGTCAACACTTCCTTTACCATTTCTTTTAGATTTGACTTTAGGAAGTATTAGGAGTTTAGGTTGCTTTTGTCTTGCCACACTGGCCTTTATAGATGCTTTTTGAGACATATAACTGTCACCTTTCATGACATGTTTTACATAAGCAACCTAACTCCACTCTAAATGCTGACATAAAAGGCAGCAGATGTGGTCCCAGGACGTTGGGTTTCTGAGGACAGATGGTCAGAGGTTGTTCAAGGATGACAGAGGCACCTGTGGGTGAACTACAGGAAAAGGTAAACACTGGGATAATAGGTTTTCCTCTTCAAAAATCACCCTTCCATGTGGTGACCCTCCTCTTGCTTCTTCAAGACATGCTCCTTATCTTCTGAGAGTCTCATCAGGCTGCTGCCTGCTCTCTTCATCCCCACACACCTTCAGCAGCCATGACTGCAGCAGCTGTCAGTCCTCAGGCACATTTGCTTCCATCTGAGAAACTCTTAAACTAGTGCTTAGCGTAGACCTCCCTCTTGTACAATCTTTGCTGCAGCACTGGAGATGTCTACAGAAACAGGCATCTCTACAGTTAGGTTAACATCTGTGTAGAAGTTTTTTAGAGACCTAGGTTTTGTCTATATGTCTTCTGATATGTTTTAGTCCTTTCTTTCTTTCTTTTTTTTTTTTTTCCTTCTTTTTAGACAGAGCCCTTGTCCTCTTCAGCTGTAGCCTCATAAAGCAAATTCTCAAGGAATGGGTGAGAGAAAGGATCTTGAGGTGAATTACCTATTTCTGTCCTTGTAAACTGTGCCAGTGAAAAATACCAACCCCTCTCACTGCTTCTGTTTCTCTCCTTCAGGAATCCTGCCTTCAAGATGTGAATGTCAGGCTCTCAGGGACACAGACTCTTTTATACTGCTCTGGAAGTTCTGATCAGTAAAGCACTTAAGTACTTACATTTAATCATGTCATTTTTACAGACTTACCATTTGTTGTCTTGTGAACCACAGTATTCAGCACCTTGAAGAACTGTGCTCTAAGTGCATCAAGTGCACTTGGACTTGCTCAATGAGTTATTGGATGTATGGTCCTCTCAAGACACAAAAGGAAGGTTGCTAAATCGATGTGCCACACTTCCTAAGTAGTATGTTAACTTCAGTGGTCTCTTTGCATTTGCATTTGAAGTGTTACTGTCTGCCTGCTGAGACTCTTCCTGCTTTATAGTAGTCATATCTTGTCCTAAAGTGAACTAGACTTTACTGTGTGTTGTTAAAAATCTTTTATAAGAGAGGCTGCTGAAATTCAGTGGTGAATGGTAAGATTCATGTACATAATTTGTCAAGTTTTTAAAGCATTTGTGTGTCATTTGGCATGAAAACCACTCTACATATGTAAGATCATTATGATTGGATCTTGTATTTTTGGAGAGAGAAAAATGTGACTGCTCTAACAAATCTTAGCAGTATCCTCATCCCATTAATCCTTAGGTTTTGTTCATTCAACTCACAAATTTCTGAGCAGAAGTGGAAATAATAGGATACTGACAGCAAATTGGTTTTTTCCACATCATGACTAGAAATAAGTTACTGAAGCCAACTTTTCTAATCCAATTTTGGTACAAATTTTATACCTAAGTTCAGTGGAAGGAATGATGCTGACATCATGCAGAGTAAGAGTGGTTACTGTTTCTTAATGCTGTTCTTTGATTAATACTTATTCCCATATCTTAAAATAATGAACATTTCACACAGATTCAGAGTTACAAAGAAGGCAAATATATAAAAGTTCAGATTGTAAAACCTCCATCAAGGCAGGGAAAAATCACTAGTAGGACAAGAGCCATGCTAATAGTAAAGCCACATATTTGTAGAAATGCTTTTGTCTTCTAAACAAGTTTTTGCTTCTGATATATTCATACCCCTTCTTATATTCTCATTTCTTTTTTTTTTTGATAAAATTAATATTTACAACATTACATTTGTGACGATATAACTTTATGAAGCAAGAGAAACATTAGGTGAGGCAGTTACGGAAGATTAGGTCGACTACTGAAAGAACTGAAGTAACAAAATGTGCTTTAGTTGACCAGTCACACAAGTTCAGGCACTGAAACATGCACATGAAACACATGGATAAAATAACGATGAGTATCCCAGAAGCCAAAGCTTGTTTGTACAGAGCTTTTCTTGAAGCATTTCAAACAGAAAACATTTTTCTCAAAAACTGCTGTCTGTTTGCCAAAGTGCATCTTTTCTTACTTTTGAATGTAGAACACTTTTCACGTATGTGCAAGTACTGATGGGGGGCTGTAGTCTCTGGTTTTGCAATTAAATGCTCACAGTAAGACCCTGCTCATTGCCATGGACCAGGGATATGATGGAACTTCAGGAGCTACTCATCACATTTGTTGTCAGTCTTTCCTCTCCCTGTTATTTCACATTCCTTCCATGAAGGGAAGAATGGGTGACACATATTTGATTCTTCACCTGAATATTTTCCTATTTGTAGCTGTTTTGTGAGACTGAGGTAGATAGATTAGCTGGGGATCTGACCTAGAATATGATATAATGTGTGTAACTACTGTCAGAATTCCCTTTTGAAAAGCACATTACATATTTGTTGTTATGTAGTAGAGTTTATAACACAGATGAACTTTGTCTGGAAATCTATTTTCCTTCTCCTTAAGTCAATTACATATTTGAAATGCATAATTTTTCCTTTTTCTTTATTAATCCTGTAGGTGAATGGTTAAAAACTCTCAGCTGTTAAATTTCTCCTGACTCCTACACATTAGTAAGATCAAAGCATTTAGCACGATGAAACCCAAATTGAGAATCAAAAAACTTCATGTACTAATGAAAAATATACCCCATGTTTGTATATCTTCTAAAATCAAAATTATACAGCAGTGATGTATCTAATTGAATGTCACAATATCAGTAATTGTGCTGTCTATGAAAGATATTTGTTCCAAAGTCAAAGTGTCACCTTGCTGTCAAATAATCCCATAGATTACCATAAACAGAGCTAGCGAAATTGTACTGTGACTGAAAAGATATGTGATGTGAATCCTAGTCATTACCAAAGACATGACTTCCATGGTAATTATCTGCCTATCACAATAGCTTCCTTCTGCCAGCTCTTGCTTACCTGCTGCCACACAAACTCATTAACATTTTTGTCGATGCAGTACCATTTGTACAGTTAACCTTTGTGCAAAGTGGGGTCATTTCTTCATTATGATGGATTCTGTAATACCAAAACAACTTGCATTGAGGATTAATATTTCTCTTTTCTTCATTTGTGGTTAAATTAGAAATTAGTCTAGCACCTGGGTTCCATTATACTGAGTTGCCTTGTCATCTGTGGAAAATGCAATTTGGTTTACAGGTAGCTTCAGTTTTCTCCATCTAAGAAAGGATTACTGCTGTTGCTCAAAGCTACTTTTAAAGGCAGATAAATCCTTGCACATTTCAGCTGGGTTTTTTTGGAAAATAAAAATATTTTTCAAAGTAAATTAAAGAATTATGGGTTTCACTTTTAGATATCAAACTTTAGAAGCTGCAAACCTCTTGCTATATCCAGACTTTATAACAAAAATGTTACAATGACTTTTCTAGATTACACTAGGCTAAGGATTGATTTTATATCAATATTTGTAATTCATCGTAGCAATCTTAAGTTTTTACTTTATTTTTATGGTCTGCAAGCGTAGTCTCTTGTTGCATTTGTTGGACCATTGTAAACTATGAACGGTTTCTACAATACCTATAGAACACCTTCCATAAGCAGTTACTTAATCCTTGTAAATTTAGATTAGAATTATTACTGCCTGACTGTTTTAAGATTGAAAGTAAATACATTTTTTAAATTTACCAGTGCTGAGAAATATAAAGAGAGGGTTAGTGCTAGCCAAAGGAAATCTATTATATTTCAGGTCTTGGGTGGATCTGTAGAGCTTGTTGCAGTTAGTTTAGATTATAAATCTGACATTTCATCTACTCATTTCATGAAGATTATTAGGCATCTGGTATTTGAATTAACTCTATACTCCTCAGAGTGATGTGGTTTGTGAAGCTGAAGGTGAACATGCTGCTAATTCTACATTTATAAGTTCTCTCCCTTGCATGTAACAAACACTGAGCTGCTTTCTTGCTCATTATGTCTCTTCCTCTCCTGAGAGCTCACACTCTTTACCACTGTCTGTTCTTCCCACTATCCCATTCCTAAAACCTGCTTAATCCCTTTTTCTGTCCTATTTCTGCCCCACATCAGTTCCTTTTTAATTCTTTCCTAAGGTTTCCTGGAGTATCTGTCTTCACTTTACTGTACAAATTTCTAGTCCCAGCTGATGCAGCAGCAGGGAGTCACATCTCTCACAGACTGCGTATTGGAGATAGAAGAGGACTCCAAGCAGCAACGGGGTGTACTAGGTCAGGATGCATTAACGCCTGCTGACCAGAAGAGCTCTGTTAAAATCCAGAGCATGAAGGTTTGCCAGATGATAATTCAGCAGGGGAATTAGATACAATGCAAAGTGATCTGAGGCAACTGCCATGACAAAATGAAAATAAGCTCTGGTGCGTTTTCATGAGATACGGTTATAGTTACAAAACATGCACTTAACTCTGTGACCTTGTAGACTTGCAATACAGTATTGACACTGCTAGTATCTGGCCTCAGACTTTGAACTGCGTTTACAAGGCCCAGTACACAGGTGTGTCAGGTTTGCTCTGTCTGAACTACTTTTGTTTTACTTGGGTTAGCTTTAACAGCAATTTTCCTAATGACCAGGTGGTTGTCACTAATTTGTCCTACTTTCCTTTATCTTTGTGAGTATGATCATAGTTTTATTGAGAACGAAGCATAAAAATGTGTTAACAAACATATAAAAATGTCCTCAGATATATTGTACAGCGAGGAAGAAGACACCACCAACATGAACATCATATTCCTCCCGGTGAAGGACTCCAGATACTGACACCCACCACTGCCACCAGGGTGAAACCACTGACCCCAGAACATGCAGGAGCTGGGAGAGGGTGCATATAACAATAGGAAAGGAGGTAGAAACTAAGTCAATAAAAGTGTTAGCATTATTGTTGTTGTTGTTGTTTTTACAGAGACTTCTCCCACTAGAAAAGTAGTCTTTCTGTTTCTGCAATAATTAGATTGAAACCCAATAATGTTTCTTGGATTACGCTGTTACGGTTTTGAGCAAATTTTTGGCTTTACATATAAGATGTGTTTTCCCTTTGCTTGTTGACAAAATTTTGAGCATAGCAACAGTAATTACTAGAAATGGAAACAGATCATAGGTAGAGTTCAAGGAGCAAAAGAGGTTTTGTCCCGTTATTTCTGTAGCTTGCTGAAATTTCAGAAGCTCTTCCACAGACCAACTTCAAGTGGAGGGACAGAGCCTTTTTCCATGGGCTGGTCCATTTGCTGGGCATGCTACATTTTCATTAACCTGTTCTGTGTTGATCAACCATAACCTCACTGGGGCCATACATCCTCATTCAAAACCATACTCATGTGAGCACCTGAAACCCAAGGAAATCACCTGATTTAGGTGTATGTTTTCTTAAAATCAGGTCTATTGTCTTACACAGGTTATTTGTACTCCTAGGAAAGGAACATTTTGTCTTTTGTGGAATAGGGTGAGCGTCTCAAGTGTGTGATCATTCTCAGCCAGAAAATTACTATAGAGTACCACAACTACTGGCCATTTTTCAACATGGGCCTCAGTATATCTTTGAAACACCATATAATGGATGTGTTCACTTTGGTATTTTTAAATAAATAAGACAGAAACAGGAGAAGGAGTATTTTATGTGCTATGTTTGTATGAAAACAAGAAATATATCCTATTTCTGGTATAACAAGACTCCTAATATGGAAAGCTTTCACGATTTTTCTGAGCATTTGCACCTAGGGTGGGGAGCAGACATTCAGTGCCTGGAAAATTCAGCCTTAGGAGTACAGTAATCACTTTTTACAGTGAAATGAAACAAAAATACTCATAATTACAAGTAAAAATCTTAATCACTTCTGATTAAGGGAAAAAAGGTAAAGTAGATTAATCAAGAGAAAGACATAAAAACATTTTATTGCATAGACAGTTTGAAACACTTTATAATTATGGGTGCAAGGGTTAAACCAGATAGCATACATTGTAAATAGGCACTACAGCAACATGTCAAATATGTCCATATTTGCATATACTTTATTTTAAAAACATGCCAGCACTGCCTCATATATTCAGAGCCTGGTAAGTGGAAGTCAAAGAGGTCACCTGTACAGCTGGTGCAGGTAATAGAATTCCCATCAGGCAGATTTAGAAACTCTGAAGAAATGTGCTGAACACAACACTCCATCTGTTTGTAACCTATTGAGACAAACATGTAATTTGCATGCTTTAAAAAATAGACACTATATCTTTTAGTATGTTACCATATTTTGTGTGTGCTCTACTACATTTCAGTATGTATAATTTATTTGGAGAACATATTAATATGCACATAAATACCTAAGTCGTGGATACTAGACTATAATGGGGTTTGCCATCCCAGTTCTGCTTCCGATAAGGAAAATAGGAAGCATCATAATGTTCTTAATGGTTAACCTAACAAAACAAATGCTGGGAAATATTTTATGGCCCTAGTGTGCCAGGTGGTTGTTACTAAGACCTGTCTAAGAGTGAACATTAAATAAAATGATAAAATCAATCTGAAAAAGTTGAAACAGTAAGCATGGAAAGCGTAAGACAAATACTTGTGAGATGCATAATAGGCCAAATTTTATACAGCCATGAAGAGCTTTAGCTAGATGCTATGTAGTAGTTTTACCACAATACAGAATTGATGGCAATGTTTCTTGTACCTACTTTAACTTTTAACTATTTTTTTACTCTATAGTGAGAACCACAGTACCTTGAGACAATGACTGAGAACAAGATTTTGTATTGTACAGTAATTACTGTGCTGCAGCTTCATAGTGTCTCCTGCCTGTAACTTACAATGATCCTATCCAGGTTACCTCAGGAGCAGATGAGGGAATACGCATCTGCTAATGTTACTGCTTTTGGCAGTAGCTGATTGTTTTTATGTCTCACCTCCTGCACTCCTACCAGATTTAGCCATTTTCTTTGGGGTTCTGGGTGCCCAGCGGTCCACCCAAAACAGTAAGAGGACAAATGACAGCTGTCTGTGCTTGGTTAGTCCAATCCACTGCCCTTGGGTACAGACTTGCATTGTGAAGGTGTTGACCACTGTGTAGGTGTTCCAGAGCCCATCTGCTCACAGGCTGTGGATCTGCTAAAACTGTCCTTAACTAGACTTGTTAGACATGTGCTGATTAGCTGCTCAGAGCACCTACATAGCACTCAGGATGTCCCAGCATATCCATACTTTAACTTGTGTAACAAATCAGAGAGGAAGTGGACGAATTAATGTCGTAACGATATGGTGCAACTAAGTCCCCTTTTCTATTCCAGTGTTTTCCCTGGCTGATGTGTTGAATAACAGGATGTTGCAGGTAACATTAGGTTTTATTGTGATACCCTTATTTGAAAGTTAGTTATGGGTCTATATGGACAGAGGAGGGCTGTGCCATTGGGTCTGCAAGAAGCACACACTGAAATTTGAACCCTCAATTTTCAGGAGGTCCATTGTGTCTGGTGTGGCTGAACTGAGAGCCTGGGCGTGCTAAGGAGGCTGCTGGAGGAACTGGATCCATGCCTAGACTGTGAGGTATGGCTGACAACTTCTGTTCTGTGGCAGCGGATGACCCGAAAATATTGAGTGGGCATCCAGCATGATTCACTAAGGAAATATGTCTTATGGATCCATGCTGCTGATGCGACCATCCATCCATCCTATCCATTTCCCATGTTCCCAAAAGGTGGAGGAGAGGGAGAGAACTGAGAACACCAGAAAAGCCTGAGAATAAATTTGGATGGGCGACAGCAAAGTGGAGGTATTATTCTGAAGGCCTGAGGGTGTTGTAGTGGTGCTGATGGTAGAAGATGAAGCAGCTGAGAATATTGTGATGAAGGGAGAAGAGAGTAAAAGGTTCATGGAAAATGTAGGGAGACGTAAATCTGTTGTGTATTGTAAAGGACATGACAAATTTTTTGGAAATGAGACTTCAGCCACTGTGTACATTGCATCAGTTATTTTCTTGCTCTTCAGATCTTTCAGCTTCACTCTTTTTGCATATGATATCTTAATTAAATGAACTTTAGTGTCATGTGGATATACAAAGTGGCTAGCACCTCAGTCCTTGTCCGTAGTATCTTCTGATCATGCTTTATTCATTTAATGAATATTAATTTACTGGATGAGTAAATTTCTTGTCACCAATGAGTTAAATACTCCAATTTGTCTTTCCTCATGGTACCAAGAAAGTCATGGGTAAAATAAATACTCTCAAGGCCAAACACTTGCAATTTGTATTTGTTCATGCATGTTAAATCTCTTCTTTTAAGAGTATCTTTTTAAGACTCTCTGAAAGATTTGCCACTAATTTCCTATGGAAATAAAAAACATAAATGAAGAATATTGTAATAATGCAGTATTACATGCTGTGTACAGGGGTTTATGACACATTAAGGTGGAGTATGAATAATTTAGATATGAACCGTGTTACTTGATCCTAAAACTCTTAGCTCAACACACAAACCAGCATAGCTTGTGTGGTGTTTAGCCTGTACTTAGCCCACTTCTGACACAAAATCTACATCTGTTTTTGTACCCTTAAAAAAAGTGCATGATAAGTGCTACTGCTTTGAATTTACTAGGTAAATTAGAAAGTGTTTCTGAGATCTTCCTTACCTTAGAGTGCTTCTTGAAGATGATCCACTGGGCACTCACTGACGGTAATTGTTTCCTCTTTTTATTCTTAAGCAAAATTGTGTCACATGAAAGATCAATAAAAACAATCTTCTCATAGAGTGATAGGCACAGTGTGTATTTCACCCTCCAGAAATTGATTCCTGGGAGGCAGAACACTTTAGTAACCAGGGGGTGAGGATGTGAGCTCCACCTGCGCTGCTACCATGGCCCGGCTCTGCAGATAGGGGGAAGGTGATAGCATCCTCTCTGTGCTTCTATTTCCCCAGCAAAGAGAGAGCATAATGACACTTAACTACCCTTCAAACTGTAGATTAAATGTGCTGTGAAAGTGTTCACTATTAGTAAAAGGAAAGTCATACCTTTAAAAGTGGGTCGTTTTTCATAAACCTGAAGTTTAATTAATGAAAGAAAGAAACATGATTTTTACCTTTGTCTATGATTTCTTAGAGATTGGCTATGGGCATATTAGTTTATTTGGAAAATTTTTAAAGAATTAAGACAGATTTTATATAATTGATGTAATATGGCAAAACATTACTAATATTCAGTTAAAGAATCTGTAAATCCCATTTTATAAAAATTGGTTGTAAGGAATATACATCTCAAGATATATTAGAAGCCACTCTTGACATGAAAAATTGACGTAACAACACTACTGTGTGATAATTAGATAAGTGTGATAATTAGATAAGTGGACTTAGAGAGAGGAAATGCTTTTATTTATGTTAAAAGAGGATTTTTTTATAGGCAAATGAATATATGTGTATAAATATGTGTATAAATGCACTTACGTATGTACGTTGAAATTTGCAACATAATCGAAGAACAAGCTAATAATTTTCTCCTACCAGGTAAGCATTTTGGGGATCTTAGGCTCAGTCATTCATATGAGATGTGGAACCTTTGTAAAGTCAGCTTCACTGAGTATGAGATTTGAACAACCATGTTGTTACAAAATGCTTAAAGCTGAGATGTTTTTAGGGATAAAAGTGAAATAATGAACACATGCTCACCATTTTCAAAAAGTTTTACTATTATTATTAGGAATATGCTAATATTCCTACTTCGTGCAAACACCAGGTAACTAGTGAATCTCAACTCTACATTAATTGCTGTGATAATATGTCAAGAGTTTATTGTCCTCTTATTCTCTCTTAAGGTCCAAGAAATATACAAAACTAAGGGGTGTCAGTAGAGTATGGTAAGAGAGAAGAAAGTTATTAATGTCGTTCATTAAGTGTAGAATGATGGACTAGAATTTTTTTAATGTCATAGAGGAGGTTAGGGAAAGAGAACAATACTACTCTCATAGTCAATTCATTATTGACTTATTAACATATATGCTAATTGAAAAGGGTACTACTTGTAATAACGCTGTAGATTAGATGTATCTTAGAAAAGTCAAAGTTGAAGAGATGACCTTATTCAAGTTAGAAATAAAAATTCTCAAGGACTTTAGTGAAGCCAAATAATTCACTTTAAATAGGAATAACAATATATCATTTTTATATTAGAAAATAATCACAGTTCTCATATGTTAGAGTAATACATAAGATAGCAAAAAAAGTAATTTAAGATACATATCCAACAGTCATACTTCACATTTTCTCACCAAATTGATTTTTTTATCCTCTCTAAATCCATACCTTAATCTGAGGATAATTAATGCCTTTAATACCTTTCACTCTCACTGTGAAAATCTCTTCTAAAATTTCATTTGCAAACTGTGCTCCTACTACTACCTTCAAATATTTTCCTTAGTAAAAAAAAGTTAAATTAAAAAAATCAGATAATTCTCCTGAGAGAGAGAGGGAATATAATTCAAATTTAAATGAAACATCTTGTTATTGGCATTGCCTGGTGTGTGTTTTTGGTCCAGAAGAAAATATTGGCACTCCTCTGGTATCAGAGAGATATTGATACGCAAGACTTTATTTCAGAGTTTCAAATCAATAGCACAATGTCACCATTTTTAAAACCGCCCTTTACTATATTACATGTACCTTTTACTTTATACGCAGCCATGTGCTTGCATGCACACATACTTTCTCCCCCTCCTACACACAGATCATAAATATACACAGCCACATAAGGTCTTCATAATATAGCATTGGGAGTCGGACTGAAGCTTTAACTTGTAATACTAATACTGCAAAATTTTGAGCAAGTGTTTTTGAATTTTGAAATTCTGATATGAAACAGAAGTTTTTTGGTGGGGAAAAAAGGGTATTTCCGTGTCTGCTTCATAGGACTCTTTTCTGAGTATATTGTTAACATATTATAAGCATCTGACTAAATACTCAGTGAAGTTGACACCACCTCCTTGAAATCTGAATATATCCAGGCAATATGCCTAGAACATTTGCCTTGGCTCCATCCCAGTTGTTGTCAGACACTATATCTAACTTCTTGATGTTAGTTTTGCCTTTGGAGGGGAGTAATATGGGGAAATCAGCTACATACTACCCTTCTGGGGTTTGACTTCCTGCTGCGTGGAAAGAAAAAAAGAAATTATCAGCCATCAACACCCATCATCCATGGTAATGAGATTAATTATTAGTTGCAAAATATTTCCATGATTTTATTCCATTCATCCCTTTTTGATCAGACCACCGAAATACTTAACATTGTTGACCTAATTCTTAGTCACCTGATTTATTCACACTGGAATAAATAGATAAATGACAAATACTAAGTTGAATAATACTATATTGATTGGAAATTGGATGGGATGGAGCTCAACTATCAATTATAATAGAGGCATTAAAAATATTTTAGTGGGTTTTTATCTGGGGAATAAACAGGCTTTGTGATACATACTGGTCTGATCTGCCACTGATACAAGAAAGCAAATGTAAGTCTACATTCTGGGTAGTGGTGACTTTTGCTTTTGGATCTTAAAACCTCTGTTGCGTGCAGAGGTGACACATAACTTGTACACCTATTTATAATCCTTTAATCCTCAGATATTCTTCTCATCCTAGGAAATTGAATGTTAGATCAATCTCTAGCCTATACTTGCTCAAATATTGTTTAGTTGACCTTTCTTTCACACATTACTTACCTAAAGATTATGCTGAATGTATGTTCTTGACAAGGAGTTGCAACAGATACACTTATAATGGCCAGATATCCCAGATATCTTTTCATTTACTACATAAAATGCAAAAATCAAGAAGCATTCAGGCAGAACTACTCTTTTGTCTTCTGTGTGATACCTGAAGGTCAGAAAAAGTCATGATAATGGAGCAATTTAGCATGTTATAAATAGTGCATTGCCGTTGCATGTATTATATTTCATCTATTATCTGGATTTTGGTTTGCAGTACTTTCAATCCCACCTTTCCATCAATAGTGATGTTCAGGTTTTTAAAATAAAGTAAGAGGATTGTATAGCTATGTTTCCACTTCAATATCACCTATCATGTAGAATATAACGTTATGCTTCTCATACTGTTTTTCCATTTTTTTTGCTATAACACCTGAAAAAAGAATACAGGCAGCTTTTCAAACATTGAAAAAATATGTATATTGGTAATATTTGCAGATGTACAAATTTTGTGATGCAGTTACACAGCATTCGATGGCAAAAAAATGTTGCTGACTGAAACTCAGAGGACTAAGCTTTGCAACTCTTACATAACACTTATTTAAACTCATAGGCTTTCTCTTGAGAAAACGGAGCCATATTTGGCCATAGAACTCAGCTGAAGGATGGCATCCTTTGGCAGTTTTTTGCTTGCCAAGTTAGCTAATTGCAGATGTGGTCTAAGTCCTATGTACAAATACTTACTGGTAAGAACTGCTTATTCTTTAGGACATAACTCCTAAGCCTGATAACCCTGTCTGCAAGTAGTTAACCTGTGAATGGCAAGCAGGACCTGTTCTGGAAAGGTATGTGCCTTCTGTCTGCTTAAAGAAATGCTGTTGCTCTCTCAGTGGACACTGCACTAGTTGCTAGAGAAGCCTCAAAAGTTCAGCACTGAAGTAACGGTGCCATTATGTCACTTTTTGCACAGTAACTCATAGGTGAGATTATTAGCCCAAGACTAACAGCCTAACCCCAAAGCTCAAAAAATCACAGAATCACAGAGTGGGTTGAGGTTGGAAGGGACCTCTGGAGGTATCTGGTCCAAGACCCCGCCTTGCTCAGGCAAGGCCACCTAGAGCCAGTTGCCCAGGACCATGGGCTTTTGAATATCTCCAAGGATGGAGACTCCACAAAATCTCTGGGTAACCTGTACTAGTGCTCAGCCACCCTCACAGCAGTAAAGTGTTCCCTGATGTTCAGATGGAACCTCCTGTGTTTCCATTTGTGCCCATTGCTTCTCGTCCTGTCACTGGGCACCACTGAAAAGAGTCTGGCTCTGTCCTCTTTGCACCCTCCATTCAGGTGTTTATATACATTTAGAAGATTCCTCTGAACCTTCCCTTCTCCAGGGTGAACAGTCCCAGTTGTCTCAGCCTTTCCTCATATGTGGTGTGCTCTAGTCCCTTACTTATCCTTGTGGACCTTCCTTGAACTCTCTCCAGTATGTCCCTGTTGCTTTTGCACTAGGAGCCCAGAACACAACACTCCAGGTGTGGCCTCATCAGGACTGAAAAAAGGTGAAGGATTACCTACCTTGACCTGCTGGCAATACTTTGTCTAAAGCAGCCGAGGATACGATTAGCCTCCTTTGCCTCAAGGGCACATAGATGGCTCATGTTCAACCTGATGTCCACCAGGACCTGCAGTGCCCTTTCTGTTAAGCTGCTTTCCAGTGGGTGGCTCCCAGCAATTCTAGTGGAGGGGTTGTTCTTCCCCACGTGCAGGACTTTGTACTTCCTGTTGAACTTCATGAGTTTCCTGTCAGCCATTTCTCTAGCCTGCTGAGGTCCATCTGGATGGCCGGATGACCATCTGGCATATCAGCCACTCCTCCCAGTTTGGTGGTGTCCGCAAATTTGCTGAGGGTACACTCTGTCTCACCATGTTAAACAGGAGTGGATCCAGTATTGATCCCCAGGGTACATCACTAGTGACTGGCCTCCAACTAGACTTTGCACTGCTGATCACCACCCTCTGGGCCTGGCCATTCAGCCAGTTTACAATCCACCTCACTGCTTATGCAGCATGTGAATCAATAGCTTCTCTATGAGGATCTTCTGGGAGCCAGTGTCAAAGGCCTTACTGACGTCCAGGTTGACAATATCCACTGCTCTCCCTTCACCTACCAGGCCAGTCATTTCATCTTAGAAGTTTGTAGAGTTGGTCAAGCATGACTTCTCCTTAGTAAAGCCATGATGACTAGTCCTAATGATTTTCTCATCTTTAATGTGCCTGGAAATGGTTTCCAGGATTAACTGCTTCATCAAGTCCCAGAATTATGTCCTAATAACAAAACCTACAGTATCCAAAGCAAAAACAGGCTTCCTTCTGCTTCTTGAAACTAAACTTCTGAGCAGTCACAAGTGAAAAAAATCACAGGCCTAGAAACAGGTTAAAGAGGGCATATTTCTCAGTGAGTGGTTTACAAATTCACTGGGGGTGGAGCCGAACTGGGGTTCTGTTCCCTCTGTCTGGAACATAATGTATTTTTTTTACTATGGTGTATTGTAAAAATCACTTATTTTCCAGGAGGCCCGGCACTGGCAAGTTAAGATCTTAGGTGTGCTGAACTGCTCCATGGAGGTGATTAGCTCTAGATGTTAACCATAAGGGACCATTTGGGATGCTAATTTCCTGAGCTGGTTCAATTGAGTTATATGCCTGAGTTAAACGGGATGACTCTGGATTCAGGAATTTTGTTTGCAGTTTTGAAACCTTAGCAATCTCTTTCTGATGTGACAATTTTCTATGTTTTGAGCAGATAATTACTAACAGCATCTTTAAGGTGCTTTTGGTGGGTCTCATCAATTATTTGCAAAGTTACATTTGTTGTTCTTTGTTCAGTTTTAGCAACCAGGCTTGTTCCCACTGACTTCAGAAAGTGTGGGGACAAGCCTCCAGTCCCCAGCACTGCTGACCTGTGTCTGGATAACATCAACGGAAAGGTGTGATGTACTTTGCATAGCAGATGTGTGAGAGACAGGCAGAGGGCAATGTGCTCGTGCAGACCCAGATGCCTTGTGGATTCTGAGGCTTTAATGGACCATAGATTACTCTCACCTGCACTGGGCAGCACCAGCTAACCCCTGCTTCTCAGTGACTTCTGCTATCTTTCACTCTGTGATTAGTAAATCTCGGCTCCGGACAGCAACACTCTCAGTTGCATCCATCTGTACAGCAGCTGATAGTCAGTTCCCAGAGGCTGTCCCAGTCAATTCAAGGATAGATACACTTCTTTGTCCTTTAACAAATGCATTGTGAATAATTTATGATGTTTGGACATTTTTTTCTGACATAGTATGCAATTTTATACCTGGTGATCATGTTGTCACATTCTGGAATAATACTGAGTATACTCTTTACTACATAAAGAAATACTTGGTCCAAAATTTGAACCGCAAAATGAAGTTACTGTTAACCACACTTACACATTACCTCCCATGTTGCCTGAGATTTGTTGCATTTACTATTGCAAAGACTTTCCAAAACACATTAGTTAAATGGAGCTGAAAGTCATTCATGCGTATTTAATGGAAAAAGATTACAGATATATCTCCAGTTTTAAGTTATAAAATATGTCTTTTCTTGGACTATTAAAATATTCTGCCCCATTTAAAATAAGCTACATAATGAAACATGTGCAATAATAAATTTACAATTCTTAATAGCATAAAGCACTTTATCACAAAATGTATTTTGAGAAGTTTTATGCATAAATTCAAACACTTTTGTTCAATTTGATAGGAAATACCGTAAAAAAGTCATATGCAGGTATTATTTAGAACTGGGAAAAAGCAGAGAGTAATTTAAAATTTTTTTAACAGCCATGAAGCTTTTTGCCATATTTACAAAAATTAAAGAGAATACGTTAAAGACAGTTGGGCTGCCTGGATTTGAGGGAAGCAAAGCAGAATCATACAATGAAAAATAACATGCTCAAAGTCTACCTAACAGAGATTTTTCAAGTTTATTTTACAGAGAGAAGGAATATTTTAGCGTACTGAATGTGTCTTAGATTGCTCACTTATGTAACTCAGAAAAGTTTGCTGACACTAAAGAGGAGTTTTCTGATCAGTAGCAAGACTTGTATCAGTCCTGTGCTTCAACATGCAAATTCCCCAAGAGATATAGTGTGCCCTATCATCGTCATCATCAAAGCCAAAGCACCTGACAACAGATTATGTGCATTCTGTTAGCATTGGCCCTAAGTTGTTAATCATTAAGAGAAAAGAAAATGGAGTTGGAAACTCATATCTTTGGTGATGAAAAGTGAGTTATAAATCAGTGTGTTAGACAATAAAAGGTAAGGCCTTAACATGAGTTAACGTATAAAATAATAACATGGAAAATCAAACAAGATGTTTGTTAAATTCAATTTGAACTGAAAAGCAGGCTCCAGTAAGATAGAAAGTAAATAAAATAAAATAGGTAGACTTACTGAAGACAGGTAGAACAAGAAATGCTTTTCTAACTATGAACAAACTCCTGTTTTTATATGTTGGCCAACATTTTGAAGGACTTAAGTCCATGGAAAGCCTCCCTATTTTATAAGTCATGTTTGTCAACTTCTGTAAAGGTGCAGAGATTTCTAAGACAAATACTAAAATTAATACGAATGAAGTATGAATGGAATTAGGAAAGTGAGTGCAAGCGCCAGAAGAAAAGCAGTAGAAAGATTGAAAGAATGGCCTGTGTTGACACTGAGGGGCCTTGACCCCAGGACACTATTGCCAGCACCCTATTTCAAGCAGTAAAGTTGAGGACAGTGATGTTTATGTTTTGGTCACACAGTACTCTGATAAAATCCCAGCACAGATGTCTTGCTAACAGGAGTCCTTGCACCCTCACACCAGGAGAATGGTGACAGGGTTGTAGCATGTCCCATTTGCTGTTTCTTTTTCCCTCTGTCTCATCTTGAAAATTAAGTATGGGCCAATATATCAAACATACATTCCAAACAAGGGAAAGAGGACAATGTGCCACAACATGGTCTACGTTTTATGGACTAAGCAAGATTTTTAAGTAAGGAAAACCCCATCACAGCCAACAACTCCTAAAGGAAATGGAAGATCTGTCCAAACACTAGTTCCTCATTGTCAATCAAGGTGAGCCCCAGAGGTGTCTTGGCAGCCATTGTCCCCAGTTCTCTGTAGGCAAACCACCTGGGAGTATATGCATGGTGCTTGTGAGCAGGTAGGTGTGAGTGTGTGAGTGAATAAAGCCTGTGAGTGAACATGTGAGTGCATAAAATCAACTTGTTTAAAAATTTTGGAAGTAAATACCACTTTCCTTTTCCTGAGTAGTGGGCTCAGAAATATTGCAGCTGAGTAGTATGGGCATGGATGGAAATAATGCATTCATAGGCAGAATTCTGCTCAACTTTCAATTTGTGTGTGCTCCACATGAATCAGCTGAATTTACCATGGTTTTGTCAGGATTCCTCTGTGTGTACATATTGCTTATTTAAAATACACATTGTTTTCCTCAAAAATTTAATTGTTTACATCAAAAAGTATTTATGATCATATTTTTTACAAACTCGATTAATGGATATGTATCAAAACCAGTGCTTTCTTCCTACGCAAGGAATTGGGATCTCCCTTTAAATTCTTTGAATATGGAAAACCTCACAGAGTAAATTGAGCAGTTCTGCTCCAGATCTAGAAAAATTGCCTTCTTTGGGTAGTTTAAAATGAATACTGTTGACTGACACCAAAGTTCTCCTCTCAATCCATCAAGTTTCTCTTGCACAGGAGAAATAGTCTCTCTGAATGTTGCCTTTGAAGGAGCCAAAGGAAAGTTTTCTTATCTGTACATCCTGAAGGAACATTTGAGGAGTTGCCCACTTATAACCAAAAGTTCAGTCCTGGGTTTTTATTATTTCCCTAAAAATAGATGCTACTCATGTAAACAATAAAAATAAAATAGTTGTATTGTTTTGGGTTTGTTTGTTTGTTTAGCTGGGGAAACCAAAGCTGAGGTGCAATAAGGAGTTTAAGAGCAATAAACATTGATGAAGTAGGTGTGTGCAGTAGATCTAAGGGAGCTGTCTTTAGCTGAGAAAGGTATTCTAACACACCCTACAAGGCAAGACACGAAATGCAACATATTTTGGTTTTGTTGGTGTCTGCCGAATTCAGCCAACTCTTTCAAAGCAGCCTTCGCTAACCCACTGGTTACAGTGCCTTGCTTTGCCGAGTCCCTCATGTTGCTACATTGGAGCTGAGCCTTTTAAACCTTCTCATACTGTGTCTACAGAGCAGCTGGTCCATGAAAGGTTTGGTCTAGACATTACTTGCTAGATTCTGTTTCATTTTAATCTTGTGTTGACTAGACTTCACAGATGTAACACTGAAATATCTGCACAGAAGATTTGTCTATTAAAACAGGAGTTGAACAGAGTTCAGAAAATAAGATTTTTTTTTTTATCATAAAAAGTTAAACTGAGTCTTTGGCTTCTTTCCCAGCCTTGCTGGTTAATATGGCATGGAATTTTTATAGCCTGGATTAAAAATAATTACTGGAATCCTGGAAATCATATGGTTTCAAGTCATACGTCTTGCAAATCAAAGCCTAACTAATTATGTTATTAAACAAATGTTATTGTCTAGTGACTAGCAAATGTATGTTTTGAAAATCAAAAGAAAAACGTGCTGTAAAATGAGCTTAAATTCCATTAATTGAATCAAACAATGAATGATAAACTGAAAACTGACTTTTTAGCTAGTTGCTTTGAATAGTACTCCAAATCTGGAATTAAAAGCCAGCAAGCTTGCTGAATGGGGATGGCTGCATAAAACCAGCATTCCGGCAAAACCTTTCCTGAGTACTAGTTTTGTTTTGAAAGACAAATTTCAAATAGATGTAAATAAGCTCCAAATATTGAAGACTACCTGTTAAGGGGTAATAGGAAAAGCTACATCAAGGAGAAATTTACACACTCTTCAGGAAATCTTTGTCAACACTGGATGTTTCTCAGGGCCCATCCTTCTGAGAACAAACTTTAGCACTCCAACCTGGTGAAAAGACCCCTGTGAGGACTTACCTAAACCTGTGTCTCTTTTATCAGGTAGGATTTTGCATAACTAGTTTCCTACAAATGATAAAAGATTTCCTAAGCCTATGGTTTTGTGAACCTGAACCTTCATTTCAAAGGACTCTGACACATATATACACTTAGAAAAAGGTAGCATGGCCTATTATGACAAAACAGTTTTGGACAAAATCATTAAACTTAGAAAAACCCTGGCTCAGGCTTACCAGTCTGAAGAAACTGTTGAAAGACAGATCATTAACATGACAATTTAATGTGATTTTTTTTAAAATAAGATTTTGTCTGACCTTCTATGTGACTTTCTTCTTCTGCCCAGTTGTCTGGGCAGTTAATATATGCCTACGATAACTGGCTAGGAAAGACCTATTAATTCATTTCAATGCTGCCTTCAGAAATTTCTTCTTTTATATTTTTCTTTATTATTAATTAGAGTAGTTGGTAAAGAAGCCAGGACTGTAGCTTAAGTTCTGAGTGGAAATTCCCTTCCTTCTCCTCCAGGTATTATTAAGAAGGTTTTAAATGCTTGCTTTGGATAGAGAGACTGAGGGTGGAGGATTTCTGATGTGGCACAGAAATGAAGCAGTCTGGTGAACAGTGTCCTGTGTTGGACTGTTACCAGCTGGGAGGAAAGGGTCTTTAGGAAAACAAGTGCTACACAAAGGTTGTGGTACCTCATAGAAAAGAGAGGTCCTTTCTGCGGAAAGATATTGTACCTATCGATGAGGTGTCCTTTGCTGAACTACCCTTAAGTTATACAAATTTTTGTGTTTTCCATAACTCCTTCAAAAACAGAGCAGTACTGCATGATTCTTGGTTCTAACCCCTGCTGTAAAAACAGTCCCTGAATACTTCACAATATACTACAATTTCTGCTGACCAATGTTTAAGCTTGAGAAGGAAAAAGATCAAAAGTATTACTGCCTTGACTGAAGGTCCCTCAGTGCCACGAGTCATTCTATGTCCTCCGAAAGAAACGTATCAGTCTGTAGGCCAATGCCTTGACTTCTTGCATATCAACTAGAAGTGCAGAAGTTTAGTGAAGTGGGACATACAAGTAGGTTTTGGAGATGTGGCCATCAAGTGGGACAACTTTCTTAGCACTTCAGAGGCAATATGACCTCCATGAGTGTCCTCAACACTTGTCAGGTCACCCTCATCCACATTTTTGTATATCACTTACTTTTTAGGCCAGAACTTGTTCTTTAAATACAGAGTTTCCTTCTGCTTGGCAAGTGATGTGCTGGTGAGATGATGGTGTCTCACTGTGGTGCCCCAGCCACCTATAGGAGCCTTTGTTCTAGAATCACTACCTTCTGTTAACCCAATAGGTGCCTGATCACTTGGGATGAGGAATTAAAAGTATCCCAAACTGCCAATAAGACGTCTTAGCCAGGTGGAACATGGCATCTAGATAAATTAATTAAAATAGTAAAATGTGCTTTCCTTCACAACCTCTGTCCATAGCCCCAGTAGATCCAGATTAGTTCCATGAATGGCCCAAAAGGGAAAATCTGCCAGGTGCAGCTGCTGATTTTCCTTCTCTGTCTGCCACAGGTTTGTCTTGAACAGTTAAGCTGGAGTTTGATGGTCCCTTCCCACATTCTCCAAACCAGCATGTTAAAGAACCTCTCTGATACAGCTGGGTATTAGGCCAGTAACTTCTTTTTGGGGAATAACCTTGTTGCTGTGTTGGGTCATTTATTGGGAAGCTCCACAGAGAGATCACCATTCAGCTGCTCCTCTACCAGCATTCTCTGATTTCCTTCTTTGCCTCTGGGCAAGATAATATCTCACAGGCAAACTGAAGTATGATAAATATTTAATTCTTCACATCAGGATGATATGCACATACATATGTATAAATATGCCATCCTCAGTGCCCAAACCATCTGTGCAAGTGTCACCACAAGAGCTATTGGTGGCTTTTCTGCATGTCTTTTTACTTATTTACAGTCTGATTAAAGCATTAAACTCCAACTTGACTTCTAATTAGCCGAGCAGCAGTTACTCATTATTGCTTTGCTGTGGCCTGCTCTCTGCTTAGTTCTAAGACAGCAAAGCTGTCTGTGGACCTACTGACTTGCCAAGGTATTTCAGCTCATCTTTAAGGAGCCTACTTAAACCTAGCCCATTGCTGTTGGTCTTCAATTTACAAGCAACGTTGAGGGTGGGGAGTTTATAATGGGAAGGCTTGATGGTAAGCAGGAGGAGACCACACACAGTTCCCAGAGGCATTTATAAGTTTTGATCTGGCACGATTTGTGTTGAGTGTTCATTGTATTAAGTCTGTCTCATTTGGTTTTAGGTCATCTACTGAAACTCTCACTCACATATGACATTTACTTCTGTCACAGACTGGGCTTTTCTTAATCACGTTTTATACTTTACCAATTTATTGTCTCTTTTTCATCATCTGATGCACTTACGGATTTTTTTTTTTTAATTCATTTTTTTCCCCCTCAAGATGCTTATTTGAAGAGCAGGATGTCAGCAATGATGGAATAATTGGCTGATTGATGAAGATCTCTACACTGATTCATCTGTAAGTGAGGGGCTAAATAAAATCAAGGATTGCAAAAGAAATAGTGAATATATAGCAAGACTTTATTTGACAGGAAAAAGACAACATCCATTTGAAGCACTACCATGTGGGATGTCTGCAGGCTTCCAAATTACTTCTGCAGTTTCTTATCTTTATAAATTACTTGAATGGACTATAAACAAGGCAGATAGGCTACCAATGCAATAATGAGAAGAGGAATGGCTGCACATCAAGTGGCAAGAAAGATTCAGTATCAGCTTTGTAATGCGGCTGACACCTAGGAAATACAAATTATTCCTGATAAACATTCAGCTTTACTCAAAAGAAAAAAAGTAAAAAGAACAAGAAAGATAAGTAACAGAATAAAACTAACTAGGGAAATAAGACTTTCAAAAGCGGAACTTGGAGAGTGGATTGGTGACTTTCTTGTAAGTAGTACTTCAATTATCTGGAAAGTTAATTCACTGATATGGCACATATTGTACCTTCCATTGTATTAAGCATCATGCATTCATGTCAGTCCTATTTCACTTAAAATACACAACAAGGCTTTCTGTCCACAAAGTTACATAATTTAATACAATGTGAATGAAAAATGAAATTGTGCAAACACACATACACAGGTGCTGTTTCAAAACCAGTCATTTCAGCAGCACCATTCCCCAGAACTCCTGCCAGTAAAACTGATGATGGCATATAAACTTTGGCAGGTATTTCAGACATACAGAAACAAATTCCTGGTAACTCCCTGTCTGGACAAAAAAAAGGGAAGCTCAAGCAAATGCTGCCGAAAATTTACCCCAATTATCAAATACAAAATACCTATAACCTAAACTCTCTCTGCATAGTACATTTTTCAAGTTAAATGTTTTAAAGGGCAGCTTTTCCTACAGGGGTTTCAAATAGAATAGAAAAAAAAAATCACTCTGATATTTAAAAGGAGACCAGAGCCACGAAAATATGCCGTACTCTTTAAAAAAAAAGTTGTGTGGCATCAGTTGTGAAATTCCCCTTTGCCAATAGCAGAACTCCTGCTGGCATCTAAAGGACCAGGGTTTTGTCCCTCTGAATCTAGTGGAAGGAAATAGCAGAATCATAAGTGCCAAATAAACAAATATATTCTCATGCTAAAAATATCTTAACAGTCTACTAAGAGAAAACAATGTTTACATCAATGAAACAAACAGATATTTCTTTCTCCTTCATTGACACATCATATTTTACAAGTTCAGGCATGAAAACCATCATAGAGATGTACTTGTTTCCTTTCTCTTATTCTTAATATTTTACAGGAAAAATAATCCAGTAATATCTGAAGGATTTATGAAAAGCAAATGTTTCATTGTGATGCTGATGTAATTAATAAAACAACTTTTCTATTAGGTAGTTGATGTCAAACATCTGGTAGGGGAGTTACTGAACATGAGGACTCATTAAAACTAGAGAAGGCTGGGAGGGATGTAAACAGTTTTCCAACAACTAAGAGGAGTCTTTTGAGAAGGTGGAACCAATCTCTTCATATGGGAGGAGAGTAAGAGACAGGGATCATACACGGAAACAGGGGACATTCTGACTTGGCATAATGGAAATCGCCCTAAAGGCAGTCAGGGAGGGGGGCAGGCTGCCCAGAGAGGCTGTGCAGTGTCTTTCCCTTGAGGTCTTCAAGATTCAGCTGGAAAAGCCCTAAGCAACCTGTTCTGAGCTCAGACGTGACTCTGCTTTGAGCAGGAGGTTGCACTAGGGACCTCCTGAGGTGGTGTGAATTTCAGGAGATGGACAGTTTGGGTTTTGCAAAGAAAGCAAGAAATATTGGAAGATACAGGAAATTCAAGGTTATATATAAGTGCTGACTGTCAAGGAGATTTAAAGAGCATAAATATTTTCTTAACCTTGGAAGCATCAAGTAATGCTGAAATCATCTAAATGCTGTTGCAATGCACTCAGAAGCTAGAATTTATGTTCACATTTATTCCTGAATCTACTCTAGATTCTGCAAAGATTTGGTAGTGATGTAGTTTAAATTTGTATTGGACATTTTAAGATGTGCACTTTCATAGCAGGTCCTATCTACCTTGCCCACAGTGAGCACAATATTTTTCAATTCTCCCAGGCTATATAAGGGGTTAGTTTATTCAATAAGAAATGTGCCTTGTTAGGAGGGGAGCACAGTCACCATCATGAATCCTCAGTAGAACTTGAAACTAAGCTTTTGAAGTAAATAATGAACAGAGATCACAAGAACTTTCAGCAAGAATGACTTGGCATTGGAAATTTCATTCTGCACCCAGTGGAAAAAATAAACTGAAAAATTCCTTTTTTCCCCCAGGAAATGTTATTCATTTAGATAGCTGTTCTCAAATCCCTAGCTGCTGTGCTCCCTGGAGACTGGCTTCCAGGGCTGACTGATCCAAGGGTCTTCTGCAGTAAAGCACCCGGAGACACAGTCCACAAGACCTCCATTTTGCTGCTAGTTCTAGAAAAAAACCCTATTCCTAACCTTCAACCCTTGTGGTCAACTAGGGCTTTTGAACAATTAGGAAAATCTTAAATAAAACTTTTTTTTTTACTTTTTTTTAAAAGACAGTTCAAAATCCTTGTACCACAGAGGAAAGGAAAAAAAAAAAAAGATTTTTCTTTTCTTTTTGTTTCAGGACAAATTAAAAAAATTTAACTGGAATTTCCAGCCAAGGAGGATTTCCAGTTTTCAGCCAGTTCCTAGCAGGAACTGGTTATTAGCTCCCATTAGGCATGTGTGCCTTCACGTCCTTGGAAAAACTTCCTCTCACACATCCAGCTGTCAGAAAATTTGTCATTTAGCCCTGGGCCATGATATGTTTTGTTCCACTGTGATAATCTACTTTGGTTTTGTGAACTTTTAAGAGCTCGGCTACTATTTTGATAAAGAATTACCACATTAATTACATTTCTATGCAACTTCTATGGAATTCTCTATGTGTTTTCATCCAAGCTGCAATATGCTATTATGACTATATAAGTCCAGACTTCACCTTTTGGCACAGTTGGAAAAATACATTTGATGTTTGTTTGTATTGTATATCTTCTGTACTTCAACTCTGTGCTCTTTGTAATATTAGATCCTACAAGTTAAACAATTATTAGTGTTTTTTTCACATTTGCTCATCTCCAATTTACTGAAAAAATGAAGTCATAGTCTTGGATTGTGTCATTTGGGTACACCACAGCAAGTGTAAAAGGTACATAAATTTCTACAGGATAAATGCTCAGACATTGATTTCATTCTCCTTGTTAAGTGCTTTGATGATTAAAATAAAATACTCCATCTGCTGAAATTTGTGTTGTCTCAGGCTCTAATTTAAAATCTATCCATTATTTTAAGGATAGGTTTGGCTGTATACTATAGTACTTTATGTTAATAGCATATAAACTATTCAATTAATCTGAAGCTAATTCACTAAATGAAAGATATTTACAAATTAGAAAAGAAATACCACAATTTGATTTTTCATTCCAGTTTCAGTTCAACCAAATAATAAAGTTTTCATGTTCCCCTCCTATTACTTGATAACGTTTTGTTTCTGTTTTGTTTGTTTGTTTCAAACTAAGGTTTCCTTTTCATAAAAGCATGTGGGATAAAAGATTTTCACTTTTCACCTTCTTTGTCTGTCACTCCCACTGGGATCCTTATCATTATACTTTTATATCTATTCCTTTATTTTATTGCAACCACCTTTTCCTTCTTCTTACATGAAGGAAATGTCATAGCTTAGGAAAACCTGAACCTTTCTACTAGGATGGAAATAAACTAAATGTAGTTTTTCTCTTGTGTTGAAGAGCCATTAGTCCAAAAAGGACACCAAGGAAGTGCCAAACTTCTTTTGAAGCAAAGTGCTTCAGAACAAAGGTAAAAGATTACAATCCCACCCCAAACATTAGAAAATTTAAGTAACACAACATGCAAAAATCATTATCATAGTAACTTTGTTTGTATGATATACAGCTTCCTGAAACCATTGTGTTTGTTTTTTGTTTTGGTTTTGGTTTTGCTTTTTTTTGAGGATGTAAGCTTTTGATTATAGGCACCGTGTTTTTGTGTATGCTTCTGCAGTGTCTGACCCAGCAGAGACAAATCCCTATTTCAGCCTCAGGCTTCTATTAGAATAAAAATATGTGATAAAACAAATGCTGGGAAGATTAGTGCTCTATTGACTCTCAGTAGGGACTGCTAACACTATCCAGTGGTACAACTATTTGAAGAGGTTTTGTGTGATACATTATTGCGAATTTACTACAAAACTACCTTTTCAGCCCAATTTCCCTATGAATACTGAATGTAAGGCCGAACTGAAAGCTGAATAGGTATTTCATGGAACAATACTTGCAGGATGTAGCTAAGGGCACCTACGGTGGAGCATAAATGGTTTGCCTGTTGGTAAATTTACAAGGGTAAATTTCTACACTTTAATTTCCTCGACACAAGCCGTCTGAAGATTCAAGCATTGTAAATTAGAGACTTAACAGAAGTGGCCATCATCAAGGATATGAGAAGATGAAAAGGAAATCTAAGTATTATATAGATAAAGCAGTATACATTCAGTTTCCACTGTTTCCCTCATTGTGGGTTATCAACTTAACATCAGTAAGAAGAAATACTCTGTCAGAGCAGCCATAAAGGTGACCTGGTTATAATAGGGAAAAATACTGACAAAAGATGTCTGCTAAAATACAGCTGGAGAAAATCTCTGCCAACCTGGGAACTGCTAGCTTGGGAACTTGGCCTGAGAAGCTGGAGCATCCTTGGCAAGCATGTGTGGGAGCCTGGGTTGGCCTTGATAAGTGCAGCAGGGAGCCTGGAGCATCCTTGATAAGGACAAAGCAAAGAAACTGCTATAACCTGCAGAACAAAGAAACTGCTATAACCTACAGACTGACCTCCTAAGAAAGCAAAAGTCAGCAACAGCTGACACCAGGAAATGGTGTTCTATGCCCACTTATATGTCCACATTAAAGACATAAAGGTAACTCACTATCTTCCCAAAATGAGCTCTGAGAACTCCCCCTGCATGAACTTACCGACATGTTCCTTTGGACCTGCCTGGGACGCCTGGTTGAATCCAGATTCCATGAAGTGGATCATCTCCACAGCGAGACTTCGTCTGTCATTGATTGGCCCCACTCCTGGGAGCAGTTTAATGAACTGTATGGGTAATATTTTGAATGAAATATACATATATAGGCATGCACATATACAATATTTTACTATATTATTTTCATTATCCAAAGGTCTAGTCCCAGTGAAAGACAATTAGATTTAAATTTACATCTAGCCTAAAAAATATTCCGGGCTATGTACTTCTTTGATCTTTGTTTGATATACTTCAAACGCCTTTTAAAAAAATATGGTTTATTTATACTCATAAATACTTTTAGCAAAGATATTAAGATCAATAGGAATGAAGTATAAACTGAAAAGAATGTGTGTTCATATATGTGTGAAATCACCAGAAAAAGGGTTAAAAGAATGGCCCTCATCTGGAATGGAGGACATAATTTCCATCTTTGAAGTTCACAAGTGCACAGTTTTTGTTCTGGAGTTCGGAAGAGCTTGCACTTTGATTAGACCAGCACAGATGACTTGTTAGTGGAAGACTCTGGTTTGTAACAGTAAGAGGACAGCAACTGAGTCATCCTCTGGATATGGAGACCTTCCACCCTTTTAAGGGACAAATTTTAGGTTGACCTAAAAATACTCTCCTCTGAGAATGCAGCGAGTTGTAACAGGAGCTCCAAGTAAAGTCAGAACTTGCTTAAGCTGCCTTGATCAAAGAAAAAAAAAATTTTTTTTTCTTCTGAAACCCAGGAGTGGTGTTCTGATTGATGACTTCAGGCACTGCTTTACTTAGTTTGGAGAAGCGTCTTGAAAGAAACAGAGATTGGTGCTTATTGCTGAAAAAGGCACTTTGAAGAAGAATTACACAGGTTTGGGCAATCAGAGAAACCTTTATGTAGCACCTGCCAAAATTAAACTAAAATCTTCCATTCCTTTTAGGGTGAAGTGGACTAGGACACTAATAAAAGATCCTAATAGTAAAATAAATGAGAATCATAAAATAGGTTTAGTCCACAGAAGTCTGTAAACTATATCTTAGAAGTTCCTTATTTTTTTCCATTCACATTTTTTTAAAAGAAGTAGTGTAGGATTTTTATTTGATTTGTTTCTGCATATTTTTTTGGCAGGAAGGAGGAATAATGGGACCATGTGTTATATTTGCATTACATTTCCTATGGGGAGGAGAGTGTACATCTTATGACAAAACAAAATTTATAAAAATACCCAAAACAATTTAGTGGACTTATTTGTCTATCTATGTGGCTTTGGAACACCCTAATTAAATTTATTTTATTGAAACATAAAAAAATATCCAACCCTGAAAAGCTTATTTGTTCTGGAAGTTTTTAATATACTGAAAATAGGAGTTTCCTGTGGAAACATCACTTCAGACATAACTGTAATTAAGAGCTAATTATAAGGGTGTACTGGCAATAATTAATGAAAATTATGAAGTCTGATATGGTCAAAGCAACATAGAGAAGAATATCTAAACCAAAAAGCATTAAAAGAAGAATTCTTTTATACATACCTAATTTATTCTGACTAGAAATCAAACCAAAGACCTTTGCATCAAAAAAAGCTAATCTGAGAGGTCTATGCTTTCTTTCAAAATCTGGCTCACAAAAGAAGATGTGTAATTTACTTTTTTTGGTTCTGTGACCTTTCGTTGTGTCAATGAATATATATAGTTTTTCTGTCATCACACTCATGTATGACTGCCAGGAAAGCAGCGGCCAGGAGGAGTTTTCTATATTCTCCCAGTACTCTTCCATCAGGCCTGTAAGCATTCTTGGACCCATCCATCAGCTTCCTCAGTATTTCCTGTATTTCAGTATTACCTCTTTTCACCCCTAGCATCATTCACTGTCTCTATCTCACAGCTACCGCAGTATGCCTTAATCCCAGTCCAGAAATCATTCACATTTTCCAGTTAAAAGCACCCTGAGTCTTATGTAGCTGTCTGTTTTGATCTCACTCAGCTTGCTCTGAGTCGCCCCACGATGAGTCTTTCATTAGGATCCAGAGGAAATGAGAAATATGGTGGCAATAGCAGTCGTCCAGAGTGATGGGGAGAAAGATGCAAGAGTTTTATGGGAGACAAATCTCCATCAAGACACAGGTCGAAAAAGGGAAAATGGAGTCAAAAGCTTTCTGGATCAAAAGGTCTGGAAAAATAGACCTTAACATTACAGGATCTATAGACTAGACTAGACTAGAACAGAATAGTTCAGTTGGAAGGGACATATAATGATCATCTTGTCCAACTGCCTGACCAATTCAGGGCTGACAAAAAGATAAAGCGTATTATTACAGGCACTGTCCAAATGCCTCTTAAAAACCTGACAGGCTTGGGGCACTGACCACCTCTCTAGGAAGACTCTTACACTATTTGACTATTCTCTTGGTAAAGAAATGTTTGCTAAAACCTAGTATGAATCTCCTCTGGTGCAGCTTCGAGCCATTCCCGTGCTTCCTGTCATACTATACCATGGAAGACCAGTTTGTAAACCATGTCTCCAAATGGAAGTATATGACTAGTGGATTAATCCTATGCTGGTTTTGGTGGCTTTTGATGTGCCGTGTTAGACCTGCCTTAAGTGTTGTGGATCACCTCTGTTGTGTAGTAACTGTTGTCACCAAAGGTGCTCAAACCTATAGCCTCATCTTAAGAAAAATTAAGGTTGTCAGCAGAGTCTCCAAGGAGTCTAATCTAATCTACTGCTTCTCAGTCTGTGTTTAAAACAGACCAAGCTCATGACCTTCACAGCAGTCTACGTATGTTGTCGTTCAGTTAGGAGACATTGTCATCCCTGCTTGCCTTGGTCTGAGTTTCCAGTGCTTTCCAAAGCCTTTCAGGAATATTAAAGAAGAAGAAAAGTCAACTATGACTGCTTTGTAGCAGCCTTTCATTCATCACATATGCAGCTTGCTTCTACTTCAGTGAGATTTCTCGCCGTGAATTGAGGAGCAAGATTTGGCCTTGATGTGACTTGTATAAATTGTAGCTCATTAATTCTTTGTTTGACAGAGAGCTGAATATGTTTAAAGAACAATAAAATACAAGAGTATTAGCAAGCTCTCCTGTAACCACCACAGTCACAGCTCCTTAAAGGTGACAGTCATATGCCTAACAAAATAGTTAAGAGTGGCAAAATCTGAGGCAGATTAATGAAGTGATCAATAAGAATATCCTGTGAAATCACACTTGTTGGAACACTTTTTGTCAAGCAGAAACAGTAGTTCTCATGGTAATTCCTGATTCAACAAGAATTCTACCTCAGACTGAATTTAATTTTAAGGTCAGATTCAGGATTAAGGTTAATTACATTTATAATTCCTCTGGTATCACTTTTGAATAGATACCTGTCTGAAATGAGTTGGGGCCACAGTTGATCTGACACAGGTGACATTAAAGTGTGGCTAAATGATGGTGAGGAACATCAGGGAGGTGTGAGCTTTCCCCATATGAATCACGGAAGGTAAATTTAGGCTTGTGCCCTTTTAGATGTGAATTATTAAGGCCAAATTTTATTGCAGCAACCCCAATGAGTTATAAACAATTTGTGTAAGAAAAGCAGACTGGAGAAGAAAGGGAGTTCACCACAGGACCTGCACAAGTAAGCAAGTTGTAATGTAAAATACTGCAGAAAATCAAGCAGGAGGCAATTCAGAAAATCTCCTTCTGCTGTGGTTTTATATTTTAGTTGGCCTTAGATGAACCAAGTTTATTTTGACTGGACTCAGTGAGTCCAGAATCAGGCCTTATCACAGGTTAAGTGTTTGTTTTATACAAAGGAAAGAAGTTATTTTTAAGGGCAAGACCAGATTGAATTTCTGCATGACACTACTATGAACCTTACATCTGTTCTACAGGAACTTTTTCTGAAGTGTGAGTGGGTGGCCAAATCTTCACAGCCTTTAGAGAAGATTTTCCCTGTGATGGAAGTTATTTTCTGTGTTACCATTTTTAAGAGGTCAAAATAGAGCACAAGAGGTTAAAGCTCTTCTTTTGCACAGAGCAAAAATCTTATGTTCTCTCTTTTTCATGTCATGAAGGGATTCAGAACCTGTCCTTTCATACCCTGGAAGAGTCTGTATACATACAGCTATATCTACAAGGAAGAGTCCTATGTACAGCTGGGCAGGATCTAATTCAAGATCCATAGAGGCAGGAGAGCAGAGCAAAAAGGAGTGGTGAGGAGCTGGTCCTGGTCCTGCTTTCAAGCCTGTCTCTCTCTTTTACAGGAAACAATCATTGTATAATGTGCACTTGTTTTTTTGCAACAGACCCAAACAGCCTCTTTCTATACATGGGTATGTTAGCAACAATACTAAAGCCTTGAGGAGATGCAGAAAAAAAGGGAATTCTTGCTTCTGGGCCCTATGAAGGTTTTTTTATAGACAAAGAGCTGTTAATGTAAAAAGCACAGCCCAAAATGCCCAGGAGCATCTCAGAGTCACTTTCTTGGATTTCAGTGTTTCAGCTTGATTCATAATGGAGCTAGTCTCTGATGTTTGCAGGAAGCCTTGACAGGTTTTTTATTTTAACCCATGAATGATAATAAGCATCATAAAAATTATTATTGTTTTCTTCTTGAAACAGAAATTATAGATAAATATATGATGCTTGATTGCAAAAATAGAAAGTTTTATTTAATCTTTGATGAATATTTATCTTTCTAGATCTTTTGTCTTCAGGTAATATCTGACTATTTTATTCTGCAATAGGTTAACAGGAGGCAGAATTATTTGAGGTATGGGCAGAAAGTGACAGGCTGTTAAAAACAAGGTGTCAGTTTATGAAGACAGGTTGTAAAAGACAGCTACAAGAAAAAAGCTACATAGAGAAGGGAGAAAAGCCATGAAGAAACATGGTAATGATAGGGGTACTAAAATTTCAAGTTGCAAATGCTGGGGCAGTTAAGCAAGCAGATTTTCAATATCACTCAAGTCTTTTAAGACACGTCAAATCAAGTGTCAGTGGAAAATTTCACTATTTGTAAACTCTAGAAACATTCTTAGGCCACATATGACAGAGGAAATTTTGTAGGATATTGACTGCAGTGTTCAGTCTGTTATAAAGAGTATTGTGCTTAATTTCATTCAAAAATTTACTAAAATTTTTGTATTTCCTAAATAAATACTCACCTATGTCACCTGTTTACAAACTATTATGTTAGCTAAAGAAATGTCACAGAATCATAGAATGGTTTGGGTTGGAAGGGACCTCAAAGGTCATCGAGTTCTATCCCCCTGCCATGTTCAGGGACACCTTCCACTCAATCAGGTTGCTCAAAGCCCCATCCAACCTGGCCTTGGACACTTCCAGGGATGGAGCATCCACAACTTCTCAGGACAACCTGTCCCAGTGCCTCACCACCCTCATAGTGAAGAATTTCTTCCTTGTATCTAATACAAATCTACCCTCTTTCGGTTTAAAGCCATTACCCCTTGTCCTATCACTACATGCCCTTGTAAAAAGTCCCTCTCCAGCTTTCTTGTAGGCCCCCTTCAGGTACTGGAAGGCTGCTATAAGGTCTCCTCAGAGCCTTGTCTTCTCTAGGCTGAACAACGCCAACTCTCTCAGCCTGTCTTCATGGGAGAGGTGCTCCAGCCATCTGATCATGATCTTCCTGAAGTGTCTGAATACTTCAAAAAAGCAGCAGTGGACTGTTTGCATCAATGTCAATTTTCTCTAAAAAAAAAAATCTCATAAACCTCAGGTACTGGAAGAACATTTTCCATCAAATGGCCTGATACTACTTCCCTTACATGAACAAAAAAATGTAAATATTACACATTTGATGAGAAAATAATGTAAAAGATCTGGTTTTAAGTGTGGAAAAAATGAGTTGTTTCTAATTGCAGTTGTCTGCACGGGATGGCCATGAACTGCTGCTTGCATTTGGTCTCCAGAGGTCCTTTTGGACCTATTTCACTCTATGACTATGATTTCTCCTCCAGGAGGAGAAACAGGGAAACCATCTCTCTTCAGTCCTCTTCTGCTGGAGCTGAAGGGTGTTTGAAAGCTGCCTAACTCCTTTCTGTTCCCTCACTTTCCCCTGACTGCTCTCAGGGCTGACGAAGCAGAGGACGCTGCTGCAGATGGCGCAGACTGAGCCTTGTGGGAGCTCCTGGTATCTCAGCTGGCTTGGTAAGTCCCTGAAAGGTGCTTGGATGGAAAAGTAAATCCTGTGTTGTAAGGATGGAGGAGAGAGGGGGACAGAGGAACCCAGAGGTGATCCCAACAGGATGAAACATAGCCACTTGTGTCCTAGACATTTGTCTATTCTTGGTCTTTGAGCCTTGTGCTAGCACCAGGAGTGCAGAGAAACTCCCAGCTATTGCACTTCTGAAAATTTATAAATGCTTGCTAACTCCGCTCTGTCTTACTGCTCCTAGCCCATATCAGTGCTCCTTGAAACTCTGTTGATTCCTCACAGCTTGCCAAACCTCCCTGATATTTCTTCCTCTTGAACTGACTTTTCACTGTCACAAAATTTAAAGTTGTTGACACTAGTGTCAAGGAAAAATAAAAATATCATATATCTCCTACTAGATGAAGGAAAAATCAGTTCTGCCTACATAGCTTTTGTTGAAAGAGCTCTGATATTCACCCATTCTACATTAGGGTGGTTTTAAGGCATTGGACAGTGTCCATACAGAGTGAGAGTTTTAAGCTGTTTTCTACTTTAACACCTAAATATGAAATTATAAAGAAGTTTGTTCAGTGTCATCCAGGACAATCAAGAGTCCTTATCCTTGCTGATAATCCTCTGAGCCATCTGATCCTCCAACAACTTCTTTCTTAATACAAGGGATCAAAATAATATTTTTGTGTTATACATGACAATATTTTGCTTTTAATTGAAATAGAATCTCACAGTCCATTGGTACCTGATTTTGACTGTAAATCATACACTGAATTACACTGTTCCCATAAGTTTTTAGACCACAGGATTGAATTCAAATCTCTGAGATGTCTGTTACTACACCTAAACAGTTACTGTGGTTTTTTAGTTCAGCGATGAACCAATCACCTGTTCGTGATCAATGGGGCAGAATCTGGTTGGAGGCCTGTCACTAGCGTTGTTCCCCAGGGGTCTGTGCTGGGTCTAGTCCTGTTTAATAGCTTCATCAATGACCTGGATGATGGGATAGAGTGTAACCTCTGCAAGTTCACCAACCATACCAAGCTGGGAGGAGTGGCTGATACACCAGAAGGCTGTGCTGTCATTCAACGAGGCCTGGATAGTCTGGAGAGCTGGGCCCAGGGGAACCTGATGAAATTCAACACGAGCAAGTACAAGGTCCTGCACCTGGGGAGGAACAACCCATGCACCAGTACAGGCTGGGGCCTGACCTGCTGGAAAGTGGCTTTGTTCAGAAGGACCTGGGAGTGCTGGTGGACAGCAAGGTGATGATGAGCCAGCAATTTGCCCTTGTGGCCAAGAAGGCCAGCAGTATCCTGGGCTGTATTAAAAGGAGTGTGGCCAGCAGATGGAGAGAGGTTATCATCCCCCTCTACTCTGCCCTAGTGAGACCACATTTGGAGTACTGTGTCCAGTTTTGGGCTCCCCCAGTTTAAGGACAGGGAACTGCTTGAGCAAGTCCAGCAGAGAGCTACGAAGATGATCAGGGGTCTGGAGCACCTCCCTTATGAGGAAAGGCTGAGAGACTTGGGTTTGTTCAGCCTGGAGAAGACAAGACTGAGGGGGGATCTTATCAATACTTAGAAATATCTAAAGGGTGGGTGTCAGGATGATGGGACTAGGCTCTTTTCAGCTGTGCCCAATGACAGGACAAGGGGCAATGGGCACAAGTTGGAACACAGGAAGTTCCACCTCAATATGAGATAAAACTTCCTTCCTGTGAGGGTGACAGCAGTGGAACAGGCTGCCCAGGGAGGCTGTGGAGTCTCCTTTCCTGGAGACATTCAAAACCCACCTGGATGCGTTCCTGTGCCCCCTGCTCTAGGTGTCCCTGCTCAAGCAGGTGGGTTGGAAAAGATGATCTCCAGAGGTCCCTTCCAACCCCTACCAGTCTGTGATTTTGTGACTCTCTGACTGTGGAACAGCAACCTTAATCTTTCAAAATAACACTTGCTCCTAAGGAAAGAGCTTCAACTTGATGTCTACCAGGAGCACCAGGGATTTTTCTGCCAAGCAGTTTCCAGCTGGTTAGAGCCAGTATGTACTGGTACCTGAGGTTATTCCTCCCCAGGTGCAGGAGTCAACATTTCCCTTTGTTGAACTTGATGGGGTTCCTCTGCCCATTTCTCCAGCCTGTCGAGGTCCTTCTGAATGACAGCATGACCCTCTGGTGTATCAGCCCCTTATCCTAGTGTTGCATCATCTGCAAACTCGTTGAGGATTTACTTGGTCCCAAGTTCCAGGTTGTTAATGAAGTTAAACAGTTTTGTCCCTGGTACCCCTGTCACTGGTACCTCTGCGGCATGCCATTAGTGTGTGGCCTCCAGCTCGACTTTTGCCACCGATTACAACCCTCTGGGCCTGCAAATTGAGATTTCATTCCTTTTATTTTCCCCCTTGCCTTCTTACACCAGTGGGGATTTTTTCCTTCTCTTCCTTCTTCCTTTCTTTCAATTACAGTATAATCTTATGAAATAGCAAAACTGAAAATTTGCTGTATGTATCTTTTTAACATTAGGGGTCACAATTCTAAATGAAAAAAACATTGTTCTTCCAGTTAGAGGACCAAAGTTAAAGAAGACTGGTAGTATGTTGGCCCTGGTAACCAAAATATGGATCCAGCATCAAATTTGGTTATCTGGAATGGTCATTAAGTCCATAAAACAAAGTCATGCTTTCTACTCCTCCAGGTAGGGTCTGATTAGAGGTGAGTTTGCTCATTAAACCCTTCCAACAGATGGCAGTCTACAGTTATACTTTGGGATGCCCTGTCTTTTTGAGAACAAAACAAGATGATGCATTCTGCATAAAGCTGTAGTTCAGTGTATAAGTAAGTAGGCCCACTGCTGTGCACATCAGGATAACTCTCATGATACATGGAGGCAACACAATGGATATCGCAGTTTAGAAATCCAATTTATCTTGCTGTGAATAGAATTGCATCCACTACAGACAGCAATTAGTTTTGTTCTATAACACAGTTATAGAATGTGACATTGAAAAACTATTAGCAAACTACTAAGGATTCACATAGCTTGAGTTCGTGGAGTTTGGAAAATAATACCTGGTGTGCAAAGGAGAACAAAGGATTTTTTACCAACTGCAGCCAAAAGGTCAGATCACAACTGCTGAGGTAATGAAGCAAAAGCTTCCTTCAACTTTAGTTGCTTATACAGTTTATAAAAGCATAATTTTCTGTGGATACCTCTTTCCTGCAGCACCGAGTTTCCATCACAGCTGAATTATGGATAGCTCTATTTTAACTGTATACCTTCATACCAGTGTCTATAGTCCCAAGACTGAAAAACAAACAATGCTTGGTGTTAAGGACTTGAACACTGTTTTTTTCCCCTGTGCTTTTGCAAATGTCGTATAGAAAGTTCATTCATAAAGTAAATGTATACCACCAGTCCTGTAGAAGCTTTAGTATGTTAATGCTTAGGTAGGTATTTCCTGCTTATATTTAAGACAGTGACTGATAGATTTATGTATCAGGTCCTCTAAGCTGATTACCTACGATAGAAGGAAATGGGACTTAATACTGTACGAAGTTCATCATACTCTCATATTTTGTCTGTGTATGAACCATCTTTCTAGCAGAGATTAACTTCTCTTTTAAAGAATAGGTTTATACATTTTTCATTGCTTTCCCTCTTCCTAAATTCATGCTTAGTGTTATTCCTCAAGGCAGCCAGAAACATATAACAGACATCATAGAGCTCAGCAGACCTAGCTGCTGGGAAGTATAGGAGCTTATCTATTCCACTCATAACAATTAGAAACTGTGTCATTTGTTGTCCCTGGGAAAATTCATTATGAGAAGTTGGTGTTAGTCAGTTACTCTACACTTTTGCCTTAGAATTACCTCTCATTTGAGAATAAATATTTTTTTCCTTAAAGTTTTAATTAGATTCATAACTCATTTGTTTCTCCATGAGAACTTCTCACCAGAGAAATGTTCAGAACCGATGTTTCAAGGATCACATCTTGTAATTTTCTAATCCTGGGGGCCAATGCAGCCCTCATCTGAAGATGGATGGAAGGAACTATGTAGAAATTTGCCTGTATCCATGCCACATGACTCAGGAGCATGAACTTAACCAGCCAATGTTAATGCAGGAATCCCTTTGCTCCTCCCCACTTCCCTTCAATTTAAACCTGCCGAGAGTCCCTGCTGCACAAAATCACCCTAGTCTGGAATAAAAGCCCAAGAAAGTGTGCTAAAATATTTAATCCAGGTCAATTTCTTTGTACAGAGACAGATGATTGCATGTTGGTTTAGTGTGGTTTAATGAGTTACTGCTTGTAGCTCATTATAAATCTGAGCAAGTCTGTACTGATGCTAATACTTAATTTAGCTCCTACATGTATTTTTCTAGTCATAAGTCTTAAAGGGGCATTGTGGTTCCTCATTTTACAAGTCTGATATGTGCTAGTTTGGCCAAAGTTCAGAATGCTGAGCTCAACATTTGTCATGTTTCACCTGCTGCCAAAGTAAAAAAAACCAGAAAGCCAAGACCAGCAGGCAGCATTTCAAGACTATGGTTGTAGAAAAAATGTTTCTCATCCATACCTCACAGATTGTCTACCAAGAAATCAATGGAGTTAAATAACTCGTGTCAATTTTGGACACCGTTTACATTTTATAGGCTTGGATTTTGATTCTTATATTGATTTTATGCTGATATAAATCCTTCACTTCAAAGGAGCTACTTGATTTAAATCTGTAACAGAACATAACAGGACTTCTTTGCTTTCATTAAAGGTCTTTTGACTTCACTGGTACCAGTATTAAACAGGAATGGTCAGAGGACTCCACCATAAATACTGAGTGCTTCTTTTCATTTTAAGTACATGCCGTGTAATTACATTGCTAAGACAAATTCATTCTGCAGACTATGTTGGTGTTAACTGCAAATAAAAAGAAGGCAAAGAGAAGAAAGCTGAAAAAAGATGTAAATCTTGAAAGTGAGAAAAAGCCTAATTTGAGTAACTCAGTATAAATATAGAAGAGAAAAAATAAGTAAATCAAATCAGATATTCCAACTGTATCTTTTAAGTCCTTTAGAGCAATGACAGTATATGTCTGTGTGTTTGTGTCTATGTACACATAGATATAAAGGTGTGTGTGCTTATATATGTATGTAAACACATTATATATTTATATATTAAATTTGAGGATGGGGATTAATGGATTTAGGTGGGAAAAAAAGACTGCATCAGAGCTCAACTCTGTAAGTCTTTGATCTGTCTGAACACAAGGGTACGAATGCTCAGTCAGTTTACCTTTTGGCGTTGGCATTGGTGCTTCTCTTAAGGGAAAAGGCCATTTTGTCTTGGGGGATTGAGAATGAGAAAGAGCAGTGTAAAATACTGAGAAGTGTTAATGAACAATTTTTCAGTTTAAGTCTTTTGAAAGAAAATTCCAGTTTTGTGACCTCAGAAGTATTGACAGTATTTTTTTTCTTTAGGTGCAGAGACCATTTCTTGTGCCATAAGCAAGTTCTGCCCAGGAACCCCCTGGGCTTCAGGACACGCAGCTGTTTGACAGCTTTGCTGTGCACACTTGGCATGATCTGCCCTCTCCTCAGTGACTCCTCCTGCTGCCCAGCTCTGGAGTGAGGAGCAGCTGCCTGTTCTTCAGGGATTTCACAGTCTATTCCTTTCTTCCATACTCCCAGTACTTGGGAAATTTTGGACAATGCACTTTGTAATTAGAATAAAACCACATGTAAAATTGTAGAAAACTCCAGTGAACTGGTACATTTAATCTTTTTCTGTCAACTTAGACAGTTCAAATACTACCTCTCCTGCGATTCCCTCTCCTTTCACCAAGCCTTCCCTTTTTTTCCATGCTGCATAGCCAAAATGTTTTTTCCAGTTCTGCTCTTTAACAAACTTATTTTCTTTTCCAGCTAACACCTGCCCATTTTTTTGTCTTTGTCACACAACACAGGTTCATACTTGCTGTTTTCTCTAAAAGATGGGCCTTGGGTAAGGACATAAAGGCCTCATGAGGGCAATTAGTAATAGTCTGTAAAACTTCCCTTCAAAATCTCTTTCACGAGTCACCCCATCTGGCTGTGTCTCCTTTTGGTTAGATAGCTTGTGAAAAAACTCTGAATAGTTTTGTCTTGCAGAAAAAAATTCATGATTTATAGCTTTGTCCTTAAGGAGGAAACAGAGACAAAAAGGAGAAAGTATGAGAGACACTGAAAATCATTTTAGACATCTCTTGTGCTGCCAATATCATTCTGTGTAACTTCCATTTTGCAATTCATTACCACAGGTTCATGAATTCACAGGTGTTTACAGTACTAAAAATGTGCTAGCACCGGATTTGGTATGCACTGACAGAGCTTTAGGGCTGTAGAGAGGGACTATCCTTTGCTGCATGGATTTGTTTCAGTACACTCTCAGCAAATGCTGGAAGAAGGACTCATGGTCTCACAGTAAATGTTTGTAAGTGCTGCTACTCAGCTGTGTTACACTGCGGACTTACGTTCAGTTTTCACCATGTTTGCTGTGTTTTGGAAGATAAAATTACTTGCCAAAAAATTAACCCCCTGTATATCCTGCTATTGAGTCCTCACCTTGGAAATAATGACTATTGCTTGTTGGAAGGAAGCATAGAAATTAAAAAGGTCTCAGACCTATCTGTGATAATAGGAGTGGCACAGCTGAAGCCTTGCAGCTCAGGACCTCCTACTCTTGACAATTTGTGTGTTTGCTTGAGGACATAATATCCCCATTGATGGCAGTCCTCTCAGTGACTGGCACATAAAAGCTAATGTAGCTATCTAATACCAAAGAACATTCATTAGGGTCTTGAAAGATAATGATGATCAGAACCTTGAAGGATAGCCACAGCTCAAAGGGGAGATAATAACTGAGTGGGACCCTGGGGTGTGAAATTTTGGTCAGGCTTTCTAGGAGGAAAGATGTTGTATAAACCCAGATAAAAACCTCACAGAAAAAAAAATAACATTTTGGAGAGGAAGAGAAAAATAATTAAATAATTGCTTACGGATTGTGTGCCAGTTACTCCATTAATATGATTCTTGGAACTATAATCACGTCTTTAGGCTTTTAAGCTATGTCTCTGTTGCTAAAAATGGAGAAGGAATCAGCTAGAGTACCAGACTGTGATTATTCATGGTGCTGAATAGCTAGCATACAACTGGCATGATAATGACCCGGGCCAATTAGTACTTCCTGAGAGATGGCTGCGCAAAAGTTGGGGGATTTTATGCATCAGGGACCATTTCCAAAATCAATATGCATGAGCCTGAATTAGGTTTTTCTTCTCTCCCTCTCAGGACAGGTCTCCAAAACTGTTCCAGGAGTTTCCCAAAGACCTCTATACTCTCTTAATCCATAATTTAGTAGAGTAAAAGCAGACCGCGCCCCAAAAGCAAGACCATTAGTTTCACACTGCTAAAACTTCACTATGAAGGGCTGTAAGGTAACACTTAAAATATTTCAGTCCTTTAAAGTTAAGAAAACATCAGGAATGAGAACCATGATTCAAAAGCAGAAGGTTCTAGCATGGACCCAGAGGGTGCCAGCATGAATGCAGCTTTCTGGGCTACTTGACATCTCTTTTATTTAGCAGTGGGAAAGTAGTCTTAGAGACTTCACATCTTTCTATTCTAAAATGTTTATTGACATGCTCAGCTGCATGGCAGATTTCATTTTCATCTTATCTCTTTCCCTCCAGTAACTGGGTAATTACAGTATTTTATGATTAGTCTTTTAATTTCAGTTGTCACATGCTTATTTACATAGCTTTAGGTAATCTTTAGGTGTAAGCATCCTTGGAAATTGCATTTCACTAGCAAGAGATATAAGAACTGATTTTTGTATTGCTCTTTTTCCCACCTACACATTCCTTATTCTATTCTCAGTGAACATAGTGCTAACATTTTAACTATAGCATCCTCTTTATCACTTTCCTCTTTCTGTGTTGGCAGTCCTTTGTATACCAGCATCACATAACCTAGCAGTTCCTTCTCTGTTTCTGGAGAAAAGACATTATGATACCTCAAATCTCAGCGCTCTCTAACCTTGATTGTCTTTAGTCTTTGCAGAGATTATAGCAGTTCTCTTCGACAGCACTTTTCTTTCTAGGATGAGAGCTCTAACTATACACTGACTGGACTGGTATCTTCTCCTAGACTTGGCCTTTCAGGTCAGAAAATATCTTTACTAGTGCTTTAAGATAAAAAAAAAAATAAATTATTTTCATGTGGAAGAGTATTTCCTGACTACTATACCCTCATTTGCCAACATGTGATACTCAGGAACTAAGCTGCATTACCATGCCTATAAAAAGAGCAATCATAGCAGTGCAAGCAGCCTTGACTGCAATATGTCTTAGTAACCTTTTATATTATAGCAGCGTTGTTACTGCCACAATAGGTTAGGGCACGTCACCATTTCTATTATATTTGAAACCACATTTTTCAGGGCTTTATAACTTTCATACCGTGATAAACACTGAACTGAATCTTTATGTATGGGTTGTCAGATAAAATAGATGAAGACATAGTGGCTAGAACTTGGGTGGTATATTACAACAAAATGGCAAAAAAAAAAAAAAAAAGACAAGAGCAAGTGGATTTCTCTCATTTTTGATAGTACAAAAGTTAAACACTCTTAAAAGGGAACATAAACTCTACTCTGAAATTAGGCTTTCTATTTTTGATCCTCAAATATTCTCCAGTTATCTGAGTGAAGTAGAACTAACATCCCAGAGCTCACAAGACCCAGGATAGTATTATATTTTTACCACTTCTGCAGATCAAACAAGAAAGATACTCTCTACTGGGGAATATCCTTTGCAAGGTCTGGCAAAACACTTTCAAAGTATGGGAGGGTGTTTCTGAGGGCCGTCTGGCAATACTGACAGGGATTCTAACAGGCAGACTGTCAAAGAAATGAAAAAACTGCATATCTGATGAAATAACCCAAAAATGCTCTTGTAAGAGGGTCATGGCATTTCTCCTTCCCATGGGTACCTTTCTGCAGAGTTTTCTGTGCAGTGAAATGATACAATAAGCCAAGATTATAGATATGTAGCCCTCCTGGTCAAAGATGAGAAAGCAAGTGCTTCCAGCTAAGGTATTAATTTTAATTCATAAATCCAGCCAATAATTGAAGAGAAAAGACACTTTAAAAGGATTATCAGTTTGCAGCAGCCTATGTGGATAGCAACATCATGTCACCAAGGTAGTTATCTATGGCAAGTCATTAAGAAGACCAATCCCACAATCAACAGGCTGATAGATGTTTCCTCCTGCCAGAAACTCCTGCCAAAGGCCCCTATGCCAATTCCCAGCTGAGAGAAGGAGCACTTGACTTGCCCTCTCTGTGTTTGGGTGAAACAAGGATGTGTAAATACCCACACCCCGAGTATCCATCAATATCTATGAGTATGTTGAGGGCAGTAAATGAGTGAAAAAAAATATGTGTCTGCTCACAAGACCTGCACAATGCAAACCTCAATACGACACATCTTTCTTTTTTCAAGATTTTCTTTTTTTTTGAAGACAGAGAGATAACAGCAAGACACAGGTGATTATGTGGGCCATTCTTTAAACTGCAACAGTGTCCCAAACACAGTGACAAGATTATAAAGGAACAAACTTTGCAAGGGTCTATGGGGAGACATCCTTCCCAACTGAGATGAAAATCCTTATGTGGTATTAGAGGATTTCCTGAGATTCACAGGCATTATCATGTAAAAATAAACAGCAAATATTACTAATAAACTTTTAAAATATATCTCTTTTAGCTATACTCATCCTTCACCTTACTTGCTTGCCCTGAATATTTAACTATTTGAATTTATTCCTGCAAGTCACTGTGGTAAATTTAAGTTTACGAAGTGCACGCTGTTTTTAAAACATGAGTACTTACACCAGAAGTATTGCATACTTATGCAAGAAGAGGAAAAAAATTAGTGTTACCTTGAGCAGTTGCAACTATAGGACTATAGATCACGTCTAACCCAGCAGTCTTTTCTAACTCCTGAATTCTCACTCATGGTCCAGCCCTGAGTCCATGCTGGGGCATACACTGTTCTTTCTCTTCCGTATCTTGTTTTCAACAAGAAAGGTACCCGTGTGGATGAATGAGGTGAAAAATAAAATAAGCTGTGGGACTACATGGTGTGCTGGAAAGCACATTTACTTTGCTGGCCAATAAACACACATTTTTCTATTATTTGCTATTTAAAGTCACAGGGGAAGCTTTACAAGAAACCCATAGATTTATAAGCCATCAAAATTAATTTTTTTCAATAATGAAAAAGATTTAGGAAATGTAATCTGCTTATAGATATTCTACAATACAATCAGGCTAAATACATTATATATATACACATATATGTAATGGTTCATAAGTTTATCTCCAATTTAGTAGAAGAGAAGATAAATTTTGAATGAATAAAATGTGCATTTGCATTGGAAAACCAAATGCAGGAGCAAAATTAACCAAATCAAGTAACAGAAACATGCCATGTGGATGGTACCAATCAAAATTGCTTAGTTTTATATTTCTAACAAGCTATTTACAAATGAATCATATACAAAAATCATTCAGAGAAACTGGGTATACAGTTTAAAATAAATGTAAGTCTTACATACATTTACATACATTTTGCAGCCTGCTACAGACAGTGTTTGAACTGAAAGGGAGGCAACCTTTAATCATTAGAACTATTGAATATTACTCACCTGTCCTAGCAGTCATCTGAATTTGGGGTTATCTTAATGTAAAAAATTTAATCTATCAATGCAGGAAGAAAAGACTGTAATAAAAACATCAAAGAAAAAAAAACCCTGATGTGCTCAAAACATAATTTTGCATAACACATTAATGAGAAATGATAGTTGATAAAAATCTAATCATTAAGGAAACAACAGAGAAACAAGAGAAGATAAAGCCTCTGAGAAAATCAATAATGTGGGTTTGTAAGATTTGTGCAATTATGTTTGTTTCTTTGGCTTAATTACAAGGTAAGATATTAGTATACATAATTTTTATTGAGCTAGAAGGAAAGCTTTCCCCAGTAAAGAATACAAAAGAATAAATTGTTCTTGAATTTCTGTGTGTTTGTCGCTAAGAAAATATACCCCTGAGGTTACTACTGTGATTCACAGCAAACAAATGTGATCAGATTATTTCTTGAAAACTTATATTGTGTCTGTTAATATTTATAAAAGAAATAAAGCATGCTCTGCATTTTTGCAGTGGAGGGGAATAGAATGTTGATGACCATAACAGAGTCACTGTAAAAGCTGGACTGATCACAATAAAGAAGGTATAAAATGCTTATATATACTTACTAAATGAGATGACAGCATTCTAAAATATTAAAACTATTACTGTTCCTCATTGCTTCAACCCTTTCCACTATTAGTGTAGCACCAAAGATGGTGGCATTCTGTACTCTCACTGACTCATTTTTCATTTCAAGACTAATAGTGTATTTGTTCTGAACCTATTAAAGAGCCTTTAATTCCAAAACCACAGATTTTATTGCAATGTTATTGGTAATTCTTGTAAGTGAAGCCTGAAACAATATCTGACTAGTGCAGCCCTGGCTATTTCTTGGATTTTTTTTTTCCTAAACACTAAGCACTAGAAAAATCAGAAGGTGAATATTTTTAAAGAGAAAGATTTCTCAAATATATGTTCTCTTTGACTAGAACAATGTTTATTGAGAAATACGGATTCTGAAGCCAAGCAATAAAAGATCTAAAATGAACATGTGAATTAAAAAACATTAGACAAAGATTAATATATTTGATGAAATATTGGCCTAAATTTCACAAAGTCTTTTCCCTACATATTTGTTTAGAAAAAATGGAAGACCGAACGTTTTTTTCTACACTGCATTTTCTGAACATCGCTTTTACCTTGAAGCTGAATTGTTGGGCATCAATGCTTGAACACTTAAAATTAATTCATATATAAAATGAGAAAACACTACAGTGATTTTGTCCCAAACGAGGCATTTATTTTTTCAGTACACACATGGATATGCAATCATTAAATTGCAGAGGCTGTACTAATCCTCTTGTATCCACAGGCTCTACTCACTTTGCGAGCTCAGCACATTACTTAATGTGCCCAATGAAAATAAGTCGTTATACATGTGCCAGGGGACTGGCACATTATATGTGCTCCTGTGTGCCAGGCGACCCTGAGGGTGATGCCACTGTGTGCTTCATTCTTATAGGGCACCTCTAACCTTGCCAGCACTAACATTAGCCTCTTCCAATCAATTTCTTCAATAAAAAAACATGCAATGTACTATGAAACTGCTGACTGTCAAACATTTTTATATCAGCTGTACAGAAAGGCGCTTATTCACTTTAAACAGTTGTTGGTGAAGCATTATATCCCAGAAGCAATTGGAAGTCAAGTCCTGAAGGTCTCCAAACGTCTCAGCTGCTGATAATGGCAATTATCAGAGTTTTCTACCTGACATGCTGGCTTCCATAAAATGATAGTGACATTCTCTGAAGGTCTGGTTTTAGCTGTAAGAACTAGACCTGTACAATGTAGGTGTTAATAAGTATTTTATTAAATATGGATATAAAAACGTCAGATTCTAGTAGACTACAGAAACACAATGTTGATGTAATTGCTTGACCATTAAAGGTTCATAGCTGTATTGAGTCCTGTGACTGCTGTCCCTCTTTGTGAGGTTTCTGTTCAATAAACCTTTGGGTTTGTTTCGCAGTGTGAAGTATCCCTGGAAGCAAAGGGTGTCCTACTACTCCCTGGTGTACCAGTGGTCAGGAGGCAGATACTGCTGTGTTGGGTACATTTGTAAGCACATGTTTTGCCTGATCACAAACATTCAACCCTTGTGCACAGGTGTATGTAGAGTCTGGGTGGAGGTTTTATGGAGATCAGTAGGAAGCCTACCACGCTCATCTCCTTATCTGAGAGCTGAGGGAGACTTGTCACTGTGTTTACCTTCTGCATAGCAGCATGGTACCGCTAGCAGATAAGGAACTCTTTCTAATTCTAGGAAACAGCATGGTTGGATAATTCTTGAAGAAAACTTTCTTCTTTTATTTCACTAGCAATTTTTGAAGGGAAGTTTAAGGAAAGGTGTGTTTAAGTTGAGAAAACCACTACCTTTCTGTGCTGGTTTTGACTGGGATAGAGTTAACCGTCTTCACAGCGGTTAGTATGGAGCTATGTTGTGGATTTGTGCTGAAAACAGTGTTGATAATGTGGAGATGTGTTAGCTGTTGTTAAGAAGTGCTTACACTAGTCAAGGACTTTTTCAGCTCCCCATGCTCTGCTGGGTGCACAAGAAGCTGGGAGGGGACACGGCTGGGACAGCTGACCCCAACTGACCAACGGGATATTCCACACCATATGACATCATGCTCAGTATATAAAGCTGGGGGAAGAAGAAGAAGGAAGGGGGAGATGTTCAGAGTGATGGTGTTTGTCTTCCAAGTAACTGTTACACATGATGGAGCCCTGCTTTCCTGGAGATGGCTGAACACCTGCCTGCCCATGGGAAGTAGTGTATGGATTTCTTGTTTTGCTTTGCTTGCGCACATGGCTTTTCTTTACTTATTAACTGTTTTTGTGTCAACCCATGAGTTGGGATAAAGAGTGAATCTTCTGATTCTCTCCTCTATCCCACTGCAGGGGAGTGAGCGAGCAGCTCTGTGGTGTTCAGTTGCCGGCTGGGGTTAAACCATGACACTTTGGAAAATGAAAATTCAACCTACCCTGGATTTCAGCACAGTATTGAAGTAATGGATGGTTCCTGTGCTTCTATCTGATGGGAAATTTTGTGCAAAGATGTTTTTTGATGATTCATTTTAGAAAGACCAAATTATTTTTTTAACACGCATAGTCCAAGTGAGGCTGCAAGTGTTTAATAAGTAATTAAAACTTACATAAAAGATGAGAACTTGGAGGTACAACTGATTCTTCATAAAATGTTTTATTAATTGAAATGCTAACCAAATTGTCAGACTGTATGAATATCTGCATGAAGGCCAGAACAGCTGCTTAAGATGCTGCATGGGTGATTAAGCTCTTGCTTTTCCTGTTCCACTGCATCAAGGTCAAAGCCCTTGTACTCACCCGCAAGGCCTATCGCAACTGTTCTAGGTTTTTGTTCCTTTTATTTTTTTATTAGTTAACCTGATTTGCCTGCCTTGCCCCTCCCAATTTAGTTACTTGTGCCTCTGAGGTATTATCTGCTGCCTCCTTTTTGCATTGTCAGCAGTAACCCTGGTAAGATATCCATTGCCCTGTAAAGCTGCCCTGACAGCTGCCAGCTGGCCAATACTTATAAAGTGGGGAGGAAAGGGATTATCAGCATAACCTTGACTTCTGGCTTGGTGATACAGTACATGACTGCATCCTTGTACCAGCAGTTGTCCTTTTATGTTGTGAAACACTTTGGGGCTTCTGGGGTAACACATACATTTAACTTCAGACAAGAAACCTCCCAACAAGAAACTAAATTATTAAGGTTACAAAGTGAAGGATTCAAAAGGTATGAAACTCCTCAGTTAGGTTCATTTTCTTAGCAGATTATACGCACCAGGATGCAGCCTTTTATTACATGATCACAAATTATTTTTTGCACAGTTGCTCCTTTAACTAGTGTGCTGGATGGCTGGAATTCTGATGATCATCTAGTTATTATCTAAAATATTCATCTTTCATCTTTAGCAAAAGTTGGAAGACCTGTACATAATAAAGCAAGAGTTTTGGAAAGAGTAGCCAGAGGAGGGCAGATGAATACTGCCTTGCAGACCTGGATGTTTTTCCACTGGCAGTTACAGGGTTCCTGTATGATATGAAGCAAATTACTCAAGGATCAGATGAAATACTCTTTTTTTTTTATTATTTCCTTGGTTTCTGGCTTGAGAGTAGTATCACCTTTTGCATGCAGTTAACACACTTAACTTTCTGCTATGTCAGAGCTTCAGCTACCCAGTAATTCTCATTCCCTGTTTCCCTTGTGCTCCTTGTTTCATTTTTGCCCCACTTTCAGTTTCCGGATCCTGTCTCCTTAAAAAAAGCCCTGTTCCAGCCTCCCGTTCCTCCTGTCTGCTCAGTTCCCCTTCCAGGCCCAGATCCCATTTCCTTCCCTCCTCTAATTCTCTCTCCAGTCCCTCTTGTCTCTCTGTTCTTTTTTCTCCTCTCATTTTCCCTCTCTGCTGTCAGCCCAGCAGCTTCATCATCCGCACTGCCTGGGCACAAAGCAGGGACTTGCAACTCAAACCGCAGAGCTGCAGGTTTCGGGCTTTGCCCTCAGCTGGCCTTTTCTCTGCAAGCACTCTTCTAAAAGTTATGAACAAATGAAATGATTTCATGCTGCATGGGAATACTGAAAATGACAGGTGATGCTTGGTTAATATATTTAGTTACAACTGTCATCCAGGAAGGAGATCACCCAAAAGAATGTAAAAGGGGCAACTTGGCTATGGCTTCATTTTGTTTTGTTAAAGTCAGGATGATCTGGACAGAGGATGAGAGAGAAAAGATGCACCTGGCTCCCTGAGGAGTCACCCCATTGAAAATATCAAAGACCTATCAAAGGTCCATGCTTATTAACCACTGCTTTCTTTCAATACACCAGCAAATGCTATCATTCATAACATTCAGCAGACTATAATACAGCCTAGAAATATATGTATATATATAATGTATATTAAAAAACTTATTTTTTGGACAACAGCCATGTACACTGTAAAGGGAAGAAAACTTTCTGTTTGAATTAACACAGAAATGTTGTCTTGAAGTTAAATACACCTATATGTATTCCACAGGATATCAGGATATGACCTGATTTAACCTCATTACTTTCCTGAAAGTGTCTTCCTCTGTGTAAAAACATGTAGTGACCCCAAAATTATGTTTATTCAGCTTCATAACCTGCACTTGTGCTTAACTCATTGCTCCTCTGGGTGTAGAAGAGCAACAATGAATTCACAGGGATTACTAATGGGTCAGCAGTTTTACAAACTCTTATTGTAATGAATAGTTCAAATGAGAACTGAGCAGAAAGCTGTATTGGAGAGTCCAGCTCCTGTCGTAGCTGGGAACCATTTGTTTCTTTAAAATAAGTAAGAAGCAGGATGCAGCTGGCCTGCTAATCACAAACACCAGATGGCTGTCTTGGGCAAAAACTGTTCAGTTCACATAGTTTAAAACAAATCAGAATCAAAGTGGTTTATTGATTTATCAACAACATGCAATTAACCGACAATCAGTGAACCATGTAAGCAAGATCAATATTTGCAGATAAACAGATAAACCACCATACAAGAGGTAAACCACAATACTGGATGCTTAAAAGGGTTAATATGCATCTATGAATTTCTATATACCCTTCTATAATGCATCCCAGAATGTTCTAATCCCAATGAATAGTCACAGTTGGCCCTCCCAGCAGTCTGGGTTACACACGCATCCCGTCCTGGGACAGTGGGGTCTCCCCTTGCACGCTCGTCCTGGGGGAGAGGTGGGTGCTCCAGGTCTGAGCATGCCCCAGTGCTCCCAGCGATCCACAAGTAGTGCGAATGCACCCCCCAAGTCACATATACATCCCTGAGGTGTGGGTCCCTGCGTCCTGCTCCCTGCCTTGCCACCCCTAGCTGGATACACGCTCCTCACAGCGTCCATGTAGCCTGAGCAGAGGCTGTGAAGCTGACAAGGCAACTTCTGGCAGGTTCAGAGCAGGGGACTTGGTCATTCACACATACGGGAAGACAGGAACACTCTTTGCTGACCAAAAAACCCCAAAAATAAAATAAACAGCCAAAATCCCAGTTTGTTTCCTGTGTAATGAAATTGTAGAAATGTCTGCTGACTTTTTTGATGTCCTGAATCCAAATGATTTTGCCTCCCATGCATATTTTAACATTTTTAATCTAACAAAAATATTCAGTTGTCAGTCAAGGTCTCAAATTTGTAGCTAGGAATGACGTTAACAGTACCAGCTAGTAAACGTGGCTATCTAGAGAATGTCTAGACAGGGAAGGTAGGATGCAGTAAGCTTGAGAGAGAATTTACAATGCAGTAATGACTTTCATTAGTAGGTACAAGGAGTGGTGCTGTGTGGCTCCATAAAGCACAATAGCAAGTGCACTTCACATTCACACCTCAGCTTACTGCTGTGAAGGTTTCTGCAGTTTCTTAAATCCCAGTGACAACATATGATTCCTTCATATCTTATTTACTGTGGAGGAGAAGAAAGCAACAACTATGATGAGATTTTAATTTAGAAATACTGGGGAAAATGTATGAATACACAAGCTCCAGGCTGAACACTACAGGTAAAAATAAATCTTTGATAGCTCAGTTAAAGGACAGGATTTTCCATGCTTGGAGCCTACAACAGTATGTAACTGTTATTAATGTAACTAGTGAGCAAAAAGCTGCAATTTTATGGCATCCAATAGCAGAAAAAACTCACACCCAGTTTGGTGATTTCCTAGTCCTTATTAGGAACCTAGAGAAAGGAATAACTGATGTGGAGGCATCTTACAGAATAACTTGCTCCCAAAGCAACTGGTGATTACAAATTTTTTGAAATAAAAACGTGAAACTTTCTAAGGATGTAGCTAAAATAAATAAATCAAAGCACTGTTAGTTTACAGAACACTTAAATGATGTATTAAGAGACTGAGTGTAGTTTATTTGCAAAACAAAGTAATTTGAAGATTACTGCTGACAGACTGAATAGACTATTATTTTAATGATGATGACTGCTGCTGGTAATAGCAGGTGGAACCATCATCCTTATATAACTTAAACTACACATATAAACCATGTACAGATGATATATATCATAACCTAGACAACAGATTAGCTTCAATTAGGCACAGCAGTGAACAATGCCTGTATGCTTTTATCATGAGAAAGTCTTTCGTGCAAAGGTAGTTGGCTTGAAGATCAATCTTTTAAGAAGCTGCAGCAAACTGGGGGAAGAGGGAAGTGAAAATCAGTGCAGAAACTGTGGTGCATAAATTATGATCTTGGTTCAAACTGTAGATTACAGCATAGAGTTGGCTAAGAATCTATAAATATTTAATTGACCAGGCAACAAATTGAGTGTTAAAACTGAATTTCCTAGTAAGTGGGGAAAAAACTTTAAGCAACAACGTGATATGGGTTCTGTTGTTCCTGACATAACTACTAGAAATTAAAAGGGAGGTTCCAGAAAGTTTCACTGATATGAGAAATGAAATCCTCAATTTTTAGTATGATTAGATGGGAAGCTGTAAGAGTGCAAATGGCATATGCTAAGCCTCTACATGACAAAACAGAAGGATCCTGTATTTGAGAAAGAGTGAGAGAGATTCAGAAGGAGTAGCAAAGTACAAAGTGCCTACTGGTTAAAATTATAATATTAATATTATTCACAATATAGTTACAGTTGATATAAACCTAATGGTACCCAAAACTGCACAGAGCACCCCCAATACAGTCTCCCAAGTGACAAAAACTCACATTCCTCAACCTGATGGCTACGCTTTTGTCAATACAAGTTTGTTAGGGAATGTGGGTATCTTTTAAGGGCAAAGAAGATACAGGAATGTCAGCGATGAAGAAAGCATCCTATATAACTAATCAGAATGATAGGTCTATAGTCCACCTTTGCTGAGGAAAACATCTATATTTGCTTTGTGACTGGGCAGGAGAAGGATTCTGCAAGAGCTCTTGACCCCATTTTGAGCTCTACAAACAGCTGTAGCATGTCTTGCATTCACACATAGGAAAAATCCATCACTGATTGAAACCCTGGATTACAGATCTTGAGTTCTGCCCACTGGGAGTATTTGACAACCAGCAATATGTGTGTGGGGAGGGATAAAGGGAACCAGAATCCCTGTCCTGAGTAACAGTGTTTCCAGATCACGTGTTCTGACATAGTAATAAGTAACAGAAGACAAATTTCTCTACTGTAGCTGTACGCTTCTACGGGAGAACTTTTCTTGGGCCGCATACCTCCGGGACACAGGGCTCTACCCACCCTGGGGACAGTGATGCACAGACACCAATATGATGGATGCAAAATGTCCGTCTATTTAGCTGCATCACACGCCCATATAGCTCCTGCGGTTCCCGTTCCCGCCACTCCCATGGGGAGGAGTCCATCCTTCCGTCACATCCCGCAATCTTCCGGTCGCCGACCCCTGTCCATTCCCCCACACTCTACATAATCTATTTAATCAGTTTTCCTTCCTCTTCATCATGCCCAGTTTTATAAGCCAAATAAATTCCCAGCTCTACTTCACTTTCAAGAGGTCTGTCTCTTCCTTTTCACTCAACATGTCCCTAGCTTTTCATCTATGGACACCTATCTTCACTTCATTCACCTATATAAGGTGGGAACCAAGTTTATTGAATTCCAAAATGCCTCTTCATGGGTGGACCTGGCAGCTCATTGTTCATTTTCATTGCACTGGCATGTAAAAAATCCAAGGGAGACGGGAGTTTTATGCCTTCATAAGCTGTCCAAAATGCCTGCTGAAGACACAGCACGTTCTCTAATGTGTTGCCAGTGATCTTCAAAAATGCAATAAAGAAGGGATTTTACATGTAACTGTGATGGGTTGACTTTGGCTGGCTGCTAGGTGCCCATCAAGCCACTCTCTCACTCCTCTCCACAGCAGGACAGGGGGAGAAGATAAGATGAAAAACTCGTGGGTCAAAATAAATGCAGTTTAGTAAAGAAAAGCAAAGGCTGGGCACAGAAGCTAAGGAAAACAAAAAGATGTATTCTCTACCTCCTGTTAGCAGGTGATGTCCAGCCACTCCCTGGGAAGGAAGGCCTCTGTAGGTATAGTGGTTGCTTTGGAAGACAAACGCCCCCTGCTCCTTCCTCTTAGCTTTTGTGCCTAACCATGGCTTCATATGGTATGGAATATCCCTTTGGTCAGTTTGGGTCAGGTGTCCTGGCTGTGTCCCCTCCCAGCCTCTCACCCACCCCCAGCGTACTGGTCCTGGGGGATGGAGGTTGAAGACACAGCATTGATGCTCAGCAGTAGCCAAAATATTGGCATGTTATCAACACTGTTCTAGCTACAGATACAAAGCACAGCACTATAAGGGTGGATGAACTGTGCAGTACACATGGAGATAGTGCATGCCTGAAGATCAAAGCTGAGCTTAAGATGTACTTGGCATGCTTATGTAGAAACTGTATCATATACAACGACATTCCAGTGAAGTGGGCTAGTGATTGGAATAGCACCCACTCCTGTTCTTTGGTAGAGTGCTCCAAATGAGATGTTATTGGAGATCGTTGCTGTTTCTTGGGTAAAACACTGCCTGCAGGAGCTGGCACCAAGAGCACTTGGAAGCTCTCCTAAAAGATATTCATGGAGGTGATCGTAGGATACTGGTTTCACAGAGCATCCGCAGACAATGACAAGGCATGATGGCCTGGTGGGATGGAGACACTCTGGACTAAAGTAGATCCCAAGGGATCCTGCAATTTCTACCAACATCCAATCTGTGTGGACTTTATAGGAATCCTGGGCAGTCACCTGGTATCTTTCTGGTGTGGTAAAGCTTGTATAACCTTACAGGCTGTGGTAAAGCTTGTGTAATCGATTTTGTTCTGAATGAGACATTTCAGAAGGCCTGGATAACTGACATTTTTCAGTGAAACTTTGTTCTACTGAAAAACTTTTGCTATCCAAAAAGGATAAAACCTGCAATTGCGAAGATCCGACTTCTTAATATAACAGTTTTGTGCAAACTTTCAGCCAGCATTTCAGATACATAACCAAGGCAGGTAGGGCACAATGGGCTACCACTCTTTTGAGATCAGCTGTCCAGCTGTGTGTTATATCTCGTCCATCTCTAAGCTGCAAGGTACTGAGACATGTTGAACACTACTAATCACTCCAGTCAATTGAAACAAACAGCAGCTTTTCTATTTTGCATGCTCATCTTAATTCATATCTCTGCTGAGTTCGTAAACACTACCTGGAAATCAAGCCAAGGTTTCCCACCAGGAAAAAAAAAATCTATTATCAATTAAAAGCTTTTGGTCTCCTGGGGTAGTTGACTTTTTGAACTACTGTAATGGTACTAAAAATAAGTCTTAGGGGAATAAGGTTGTTTAGAATGTCTGGGAATTCAACTAATTTAACAGTTTGTAAGACATTTAACTACCACCATATGAGAAGGCACATTGGAATAAGTAATCTGGTATGCAGAAAAATTCCTTTTAGTTTGACACCTCTTCTTTAGCTCAGAAATTATGATCTGTGCCCTAGGCTATCAAACATCAATGCACAAAATTATTCACAAAGGGTTTATGGTTCAAGTGGTAAATCCAGTCATTTGCAAAATGTTGACCCAAGTGAGTCAGCACAGAAAGCTTGATCTTTCAGTTTGATGAAAATGTAACTTTATGGATGTCAAGTCGAAGTTCAAAAGTGACACATAGTGTCATACAGATAAATAGTTTTGCCGACAGCAATGCCATACTTCATAAGTACTTGTCTGGCCAATAGTAACTACTAGGATGATTAAGAAGGCTGCTTGCTAGTAAATGCGCATTTTATCTCATTTACATATCATGTAAGTCTCTAGAATTAAAAATTAAGACAGGCCTGTTTAAGATCTGCATTTAACACTTGAACTCCATATTTCTCTTATATGTAATGAAGATCCATGGAAATATTTTTTAAATTTAAGTTATTATTTCCGTTACTATTATTTTATATATATCACTTTCACAAGATTAAAGATAATTGAGGGTCACTGCAATTTTGAACCACCGTTGAACTGAAGTGAAAATGCTGTGTGGAATTATGACATTAGTTATATTGTAATTGCTAACAATCAAAAACTGAAACGGGGGATCACTTTTATTACAAAAAAACTTCAATTTTTCTAACTTGTGAGAACATTATTACTCCTTATATGTGTTTTCTTTTTTCTCCCTTAAATAATTTCATATATAATGAAAAAGTATATGAAAAGTAGCATGTAGAGCAGAAGAATGTAACTGCCTTGCCACTATTTTATTTATGATGAAGAACATACAGTAATTCGCTTCTTTAATTATCTGTTCCTATTCAAAACAACTAGGTAAAGCCAGTCTTTCAGTTCATATGTAAGTGTTCTATAGCACTTCTTAAATATCTTGGTTCCACACAGAGAAAAGGAAGGACGCAGGGGTCCAACTAATATTTAGGACTGAGTTCTCTATTTACTGAAAGATGTTGCATACCCCAGGTAAGTCTTACCCTTCTGAATAAGTGAAGCTAGAGGTTTGTGTCCAGATGCCTCCAGCTCATACTGAGTTTCCACATACTTCAAACACACACAGACTTGTTTACCTAATTTTGTCCTTTCTGTACATGCCTTTCATAAATGTCGTGAAACAGGAACACAGGTGATATCGTGTTAATAAATGTTTCTCTTAACTGGATTTATTATAAGTTGCATGTATCCTGAAGCCCAATAGTTGTGGTTCCTGCTGTATGACATGCAGGATCAGTCCCTAAAGGTAACATTCAATGTCAGGTGCTCCAGGGTTGAGCAAGTCCATGTTATCAGGTACTACAAATGTTTAGAAAATTAGAAAATAAGCCTAAATCATGATCTTATGTTCTTTTGTTCACTTCTTTTATTTGGAGGGTAGGGAACGAGACTCAGCACTCTCTCAGTAAGGAGCCTAGAGCAGAGAAAGACTGTTGGGCTATATGCTAAAGATTATCCTGTGTAAGAAGATCCACTGTGAATTCTGTCCCAGGTGCAGCTCTGGGGATCTTTGGGGTCTGTAGGGTCTGGCCCTGTCTTTTCCATGGAGCTTCTCTGTTTTGTCCATCCTAAGAACACTGGAGGTTATAAGAAAAGATACAGGATTTCAGGCTGCACCTTGCACAACCATTTAAGGGGGAAGGTTTGCTATCTTCTCTCTATCCACCATCACAACTTGTGTGCTGTCCACACATAGCAGAGAGAGCTTTTCAGTCTCATTCTTTGTTCCTTCCCCCAAAATATGTCTGGTTCTGTTTTTTTTTTTTCTCCAGATTCCTTTGATCTGTGACATTTATAGAAAAAAAATTAAGAAAACAAAGAAAAGAAAGGGGGGAAAAAAAGGAAGCCTTTTTTTTTTGTGTCAGGGCAAAACTGCCTGTAGTCCTGATGTGTATGCTAAAAGAATCCTAAACTTAATCATTGTAATTATGAAAGCAGATAATGAAATATTGCCAACATTCATCAGTATCCTTATTCTCATGCCTTTGGCAACACAGGCATTAACAACAGTCCTCAGTGATAATCCTGTCCAGGACTATGTTATCTCTGTGCAAAAATTAATAGTTTTTGAGAACTGTGAAATGTGGACTGGTATCTCCTCCTCTTCACTCAAATCTCTGCTTCTGTACTGCCTTCATCTCCATTTCTCCAACAAAGCTTTCAGCCCCCTATGGCTGGTAGAAACTGCACATACTTTTTGAGTTATTCCTTCCCAGATTTTGGAGAAAATAATTTTAATTTCGTGAGAGTTAAATGCTTTTTCTATATAAAAAAAGTAAGATGAGCAGAATGTAAATACCACTGGGAAATTTTTTCCAGGCCAGCATTCACACTCTGGGAATAAAGTTGATTGTTCACAAACATCTACTTTTTCTGCAGTAAAGGTTTTCTGAAAGTTTGTTTCCCAGCTTACTATAAATACTTCCACTAATATTTCACCAATGTATTTACTTCATTCATCATTTTAGTTTGATATCTTTCAGCCCTCACAACTATAATAGCAAAATTGAAGATGTTTGTCAGCATGTAAGATATTCCATTTTGGCATACTTTCCTTTCCTCTTCTTTCCTCCTCCATATTAAACACTTGAGTCAATATGAGTTCCCTCCTACATATTCGGTTCTTTTGTGCCTGTCCTATGACCTTGTTGCAAAGCTGTAAAATAACAATCTGTGAAGTAATACTACAAAATGCTCACCTAACTGCAAGATTAAATTAAAGAGCAGGAATTGCAGTGGGAAGCAAACATCGCAACTTATATAGCCTTGCAAAGTTTACGCACTCAGATATGTCCTTTAGGTACTCTCCAAATCCCATCAGTCTTGCACCAAGCATCCCCTGAAATGTTTAGAGCCCTCCAAAACAGCTGATTTAATATTTCTGAGTGCAATGCATTTAGCTAACTTATTCTTTGGATGTTCCATCTCTTAGTGAAATTTGCTCACTAAACTATATTTTTTAATTAAAAAAATAGAACTTCTTTAAATAATTTTGGTACACTGTGCTATACAGTTATTCCACATGACCCCAAAACATCAGTGTCAGTTAGGGAGCATAGGATTTCCTGAACCAATTTATTACTCTTTCATACCAGTTAAAAATATTTTTTCTGGAATTTAGAACAAGCCCTTTTGTGTTTCTGAGAAGATTTCAACAGGAAACCAACATAAAGCAGCAATCATAAGAGGTCTCAAAAAATCCCATTATTGTTTCATGTATTCAGCTTGCAAAAGAATTAGAGGCTTAAATTAGAACCTGTTACAGATACTTTGCATTGAAAAGTATTATTTTTTTCATCACCTTTTAAACATATTTTAACAGTAAAATATATTCTTAACTATTTTCCAGCACTGAGTTTGCTAACAGCAATCTCCTGTTTTTCTGCCTATGAAAAGCATCAGTCACAAGGGAGTTCATTAACTAGATGCTCCGCTGGCTCTGTCTCCCAGGTTGTCTGCCTGTAGTGTGAAGCAACTACAGCAGATGCAGTAGAATTGACCTTGCCTTTGTTATTAATATCTATAGTACTATTACAGTCTAAGGCTAAGGACATATATATCATGAGATGACTTGTATATCACTAAAACTGATTCACCACTATAACATCAAATATTTACCTTACCTAGAGCTACAAGTAATTATAAGCTTATTTTGTTGGGGCTTAAGCAACATGGGCTAAGAATATCTGTTAATTATTAGGCCGTGATAAAAAATGTGATTTGCCCACTCCCAGGGATATCATATGCATATGATCTCTTAGTACCAGGGAAAACTTCAATTGGTGTGAATATATTCAATTGCTGCAAGGGATCACTTCAAATGTATCAACTAGAAGTAATTATCAGTCCAAGATAGTGATTAAAATGGCTCAAAATTAAGATTTCAGCTTGCCATGGTTATTTCTATGCAAATACACTGTACTTCTTCAACCAACGTGCAGGTCTTAATTAAAACCAGACTAAAGTTTTGAACAAGAAAATTTTAAAATTCATGCTGTAAACATAATTACTTGAGCCTCAGTTGCAAATGATAGTCATATTTTTTGCTTGCTGTACTTGTTTTCCCTCCTCTTTTCTAATGAAGAAAGACATTGCACAATGCCCTATTAAATTGTATGCTGAATGAGTGCTTGAAAGTATCAGTCACTTTGCTTTACACTGACTAGCTATAACAGCTCAGAGTGGTATGCTATATTGCAGATTTATTTTTATATCTAATATATATGTCTTTCAATATATGAGTTGAGTGATTCAATCCTCAGAATATGACATGAAAATTTTTCTGCAATTTGCAATAGGAAATGGAAATCATGGGAAATACTTTTGTTGACTGTATCTAGTCAAGCATATTTGATTGACAGTTTGAGCTCTCCTGAAAGCTGGGCTAATATCCTTAGAATTCCCTGGAGGTCAGCCTGCTGAGCGTGTATAGCCCCCCCCAGTCACACATGCCATATATGATAGGCCAAGCTCATCAAAATAGAGCACGATACCTGCAAAACTCTCACTGCATGTAGGTCATCCTTGCCCCATAAGAGTGGGCAGTCAAAAACCCAAGGCTTTGCATGGGTTGTCACTCCTTTGACCTTCAGGTATGGGAAAATTAAAAAAGCAGCAGGAAAAACACTCAGAGTTTTGATAAATTTTAATATTTTCCTCACGTGGTTTTCATTACCTAAAACAGGACATTAGTACATTTGACCTGATTTTGTGAACAATTTCAGATTTTCCAAACCTTTGTTGTTTGATGAACTTGCTATTTGCTCAAGAACATCTCTTTCCCTACTTTCCCATTCCCAAAGTATATTAACTACAAGACAGCACTAGTGCATTGTAAGTTCATATGTTTGACTGTGAGAAATCTGCAGGAACTTTTGCAAAATTCTAGGCATGGATGGCATTTTGAAACATCTCTATAAAGATCTGATAGTTCAGTATTAAATTCAAAGCCTAAAGAAGCACTTAGAAAGTTAGATAACTCTGGTAGAGTCAACCTAAAAGTCTTTTTTTTTTTCTAATGTACAGTTCTCAAGTTTGAAGCAATATAGTTTGATAGTTAACATTTTCTGAATTATTTAAATGAAACTATTAAAAGTTAACTATCAAGCACTAAAGAACCAGCTACTGCCAGAAAGCAAGCTGTTTTCTGGATGTTTTCCTTTTTACTGTCACTTATGGCTTAGAAACATGGAAAGAAGCTTTGTTTGAGCCTCCTTCAGTTGTTTTCAGAGAGTTCTCATTCTGGTGGAGCTTCTAAAGTCTCCATTACTCTTCTTGAGATATTTTTGTAATGTGTTCAGAAATTATGAAGGGTAAAGCAATCAAAGAGCCATCTGTTTCACTCAGAATAAACCTATATAATAAATTATAAGTGCTTGTAAGTATTATCTATAAGTATTTGAGGCCAGCTGGTGCAGAGTAGACTGCATTCATGTAACTAAATATTCTTGCTTTCTAAATCTGAGTGGCTTCCAGTGGAAGCAAACTGACTGTTGGAAATAGTCTCTTGCCTCTGCTTACTCATACACACACACACAGAGGTATTATTTGGGAGAATGCTAGTTGATCCAGAAAAGGAAAAATCATGCCATGGACTATTTCAACAACTCATAGTACAGGCAATCATGTTCCTCATTAATTCACTATTATAGGCACAGCCTTAGAGCCTGAGCTATACTGATTTTCATTGCAGTGCAACTTATTGCTACCCAACAACCAATCCCAACAAGCTCTAGATAGGGATACTTACAGCTACTGCTATTTACACACTGATCCATTAAAAGCTCTAATTCAGTGAGAAGAAAGAACTCACCTGGCATCCAGAGAGTTCATCATGAAAGCGCTTCTTTGAACACAGAAGTGACTTTATTATTCCCTGCTGCTTCTCTGTGACACCCCATTACAGCTGCTTTTTCATGAACAAAAGAAATCAGTGACAGAAATGGTTTACCAAAGAGTAGGTGCTGGAACTGGTTGACAGCTGGTCCCCAGGGATGAAATTTACCCTCTGGAAGCATTTTGCCATCCTGCGCTAACAATACAATACTCCATCTCAGCAATAGTTTCCCTCAGTAACTCCAAAGCTATTGTATGGAAGCAGTCAGATGCTGTCACTAGTGCCATTCACTACCCCATCCTTGTACCTTACAGAATTTCGGCTTGCCAGTGATGGAAGTAGTAAATATATAAAACAGAATATAAAGTATATTTTTAAAGTTTTAATACTTACTATACTTCTACCCATGATCAAAGCTACAAAGAGGAGCAAAAGGAGCCTTGCCTCCTTTTTTTGTCCATGAAGATCTCTTTCCTGTCCGTCAGCTCATGACATCCGTAGAACTATTAATGAGGAGTCTTTTTGTTGTTTCATTTCAGAAGACCACATCTTCTTGGATCCACATCTTCTTGGAACCACATCTTCCCTGCAGAGGGATCTGGACAGGCTAGATCAATGGGCCAAGGCCAATTGTATGAGGTTAAGAAGGCCAAGTGCCGGGTCCTGCACTTTGATCACAACAACCCCATGCAATGCTACAGGCTTGGGGAAGAGTGGCTGGAGAGCTGCCCTGCAGAGAAAGACCTGGGGCTGTTGTTTGACAGCCAGCTGACCATGAGCCATCAGTGTGCCCAGGCAGCCAAGAAGGCCAACAGCATCCTGGCTTGTATCAGGAATAGTGTGGCCAGCAGGAGTAGGGAAGTGATTGTGCCCCTGTACTCGGCGCTGGTGAGGCCGCACCTCGAGTACTGTGTGCAGTTTTGGGCCCCTCAGTACAGGAAGGACACTGAGGTGCTGGAGTGTGTCCAGAGAAGGGCAACAAAGCTGTTGAAGGGTCTGGAGAACAAGTCTTCTGAGGAGAGGTTGAGGGAACTAGAGGAGAGGAGGCTGAGTGGAGACCTTATCGCTCTCTACAACTACCTGAAATGAGGTTGTAGTGAGGTGGGTGTTGGTCTCTTCTCCCAAGTTACTAGTCATAGAACAAGAGGAAATGGCTGTGAGCTTTGTCAGGGGAAGTTTAGATTGAATATTAGGAAAAATTTCTTTACTGAAAGAGTGGTCAGGCATTGGAACAGGCTGCCTGGAGAGGTGGTGGAGTCACCATGCCTGGAGGTGTTCCAAAAACATGTAGACATGGCACTTCAGGGCATGGTGTAGGAGGCATGGTGGTGTCAGGCTGATGGTTGGACTTGATGATCCTAGAGGTCTTTTGCAACCTTAATAATTTTATGATTCTATGATTCTATGATTCTTTAAAAACAAGAGGATCCATGTACTTTCTTTTTGTAAGGAGCAGCTTAAAAATATTGACTGTACCTCTAGATATGAGGATAATTAATAATAAAAAAAATGTCTTCTGCATAAGCAGACAAGCTGATATATTTGTTAGGGAATTTAAACATCTGGTATTTTTTAATGCTCCCTTACTGCATGGGTTTTCTCACCTTTTCTCTGTGCCTGTGCAGTACACTGATGACAAGGACTTGTCAGTGCAATTACTTCCCCTATATTGCTATCACCAGACCAAACTGGGAAATATGACAAGGGTGAGAGACTATGAATTGTACTGACTGAAAGTGTCTACCTGGTCAGTGCTATGTGTGCTCAGCAAATATATTCTTTCACTCATCCACACAGACCCTGCTGTTGCTGCTCAGCATCTCTCCTGGGATTAGAGTTTGCAAAAGAGAGACCATAGGGAAAAATATTTCCTCAGCTGCCATTTACAGATATGCCCGCATTCAGCAATACAGAGCCCATATCCTCGTCTTAGTATGCACTGAGTATGACAAAGATTGACAATTTTAAACCTTCATACAAATTCCTGAGATAGGATGCTAAAATAAATTGGAACTTTTACTTAATTAAAGTCATTTTTTCCCATACTTATAAAAAAAAAAACACAAAACTTGAGCAGGCAATGTTCAAATATGTCAAAAATATCTCTTCTTGCCCAAAAGTAAATGTGACATATTTTGGTAAAAATATTTGAACTACTGCAGTACTGAGTGAGGGAATGGAGAAAGGAAAAGCACTTGGTACTAGCTTTTATACTGTCACTGTATAGTGCTTGCAAGGCTGTTCAGTATATGAGAAATAACAGCTAAGGAAAATGATGAGAAGTAAAACTTTGTGTAAGTTGAGATGAATGCAGTGAATGTATTTTTTGTTACACACAACAAAGTGCTTGTGGATTTTTTTAGGAAATTACACAAATAAAAATCTATTTCTAACCAACTGAATTGCCTAGTCCTTTTTGTTCATTAAATCCATCTACAGAAATGAAAAACTCTTTCTTAATATGTTAGACTTTATAATAGGGTCCTGGCAAGTATATTGTTCTTCCAGTAGTTCAAACCCATTCAGTGCTGTTGTATAGTTAATATAATAGATGACTTGTAGGATTTTTCCAGATTTAAAACCATGAATTTATCTTGTCCAGGCTAAACTAAAGAGCTTACATTATGCAATATTCATCTTTGTAGTTGTATGAAGAAATAATAATACAGAAGGCACAAAATGCACGTTAATACATGGCTCTAGATTTGATTATTCTATTAAAAATAGTAATAGAGATAATTGCCTATGAGGAAAACAAATTATCTTGTATATATATTCAGAGAGAGAGAAATACTACCAGCACAGTTTAATATACTTTTCTGCAAAGCTAAGATAATATGGGAGAGGTTGTGAAGTCTTGGCAATATGCTCTCTCACACACACACATACAGACAGTTTCTGTTCAGTTTTATGAACCTTTAATCACTGGGGCTATTGTACAGTCTCATCTTTGCCAAGTTCCTTTCCTATACTCCTAGTTGTGTAATAGTCACCCTAATGAATCATAGTCTCCAGAGTTGGAAAAATTTAAAAATAGAAAATAAACTTTTCTGAAGCGCCTAGTTAAAATTGTTTCTGGTCTCAGAGTTTTTTCCTCTGCTAATTAAACACATAAATAACCTGAGAGGGACAAAAGAAAAACCAAAGTTGTCTCTGAGACTTTCTAAGTAGATCTGTTTGGGAAAAATACTCGAAAAGTAATGTAGCTGGAGTTTATTGCATAAAGTTTATTTTCGCCTTTCCTATGAAGACATTCCAAATGCAACAAGGTTTCAAAGATGCTCCCCTTGTTCAACATGCAGAATGAAATATTAAGTTTATTTTTCCATTAGAAAAGTGTTAGTGTTAACTACTCTGTCAAAAAAGAATATTGCAATTTTGGTGTTAATAAACTGTGTGCTGTGGCAGATAATAAAGTTTTTGGACAATGTAGGAGAAGAAAAGATAAATATATCCACTATTTATAGAAGGCACATTTCCTCAGCCAGTGATATCTTTTACTGCTGCAGTTGTAGATGCTATGTGGATCAGACAAATTTATTGACACATGCAGTAAAAAGTATCAGTGGAATTATGAAAGTAATGAACACCACCAAACATGTTAAGTATAATAAAGGTGAAGAACCGGACTTATGGATTCTATGCATTCAAAAACTTACCTCAGTAAAGACACAACAGTTATATATTAATACAGTCCCAAGAGGAGAATATACCCTCAAAGTGTTGCAAGCAAATGATGAATATCTTCTACTTTGTATTTCTCCTTTATATGACAATACCTTCTTATGTGCTACTCCTCACATTTAGAAGTGATGCTGTTTGCATTTAATTTAGTAACACCTGGCAATCCTCATTGCATTGGGGTATTTTTTGAGAGGGGTCTGGAGTGCGTTACTGCCAGGAACACATTAGCAAGGAATCAGACATATTTCTTGTAGAGTCAGGCAATGAACGGTAAAAAATTAGGCAGGCTTGTTAACCAGCAGATCAAACAGTTTATTCTGAATATATTGTATATATAACAATTATTTAGGTATAGCCACTTGATTTTTCTTTTCTTGCTATACTCTTCAGTTTGAGTCACTTTTTTTTAATATATTTATTTATATATTTATATATATATATTTATATTATACATTATTTTAGACTCTAATGCTCTCTATTTTTGTGCAAGGGTTGGGACTGCAGCTGAAAGAAGACAGTTGTAGTTTCACATTGCGTACACTGAAAGAGATACAGTTGCCTGAGATTTCTTTGTCTGCAGGTTCAGTACTTATGTATTACAGGTTAGTTCAAGTGATATAATAAAGAAATATTTTTTGTGACATACTGAATTGTCACATGAATTATGTGACATAATACTGCAGACAGCTGTACATGGCGTCAGGTTTTTATGACATACAATCAAATAGGTTTATAACACCACCTACAAATTGTGACAGAAACATCAAGCAGGCTTAAGGGACACATAAGATTCACTGTTAAAATATCTTTTTTTACCTTATATCCTTTTAGTCAACCTCTGGATAGCTTGTCAAACCGAAGAATTTTGAATTTTTGCATAAGCTAAAGGAGTTTTTGATCAGGAGACTGCAGTAGAAAAAACAGAGCGATAAGACTTCCAAGCAGCTGACCCTTGTTAAACGCAGAGGATGTTCCATTTCATGAATACGCCAGCTAAAAGCAGGTGAGAGTAGGAAATCTGCCACCAAAGATGACAAATAATAAATGCTTCTAAGAATCAGCTCCAGAAAAAGAAGGTACCAAACCCGTAGACACTGAATGACACCTTGCTCAATATAAGAAACATGGGACGGGAAAGTAAGAAACCTGTCAGCTGTTACAGTATATTTTCTAATTATTTGATCAAATTTTGGGCTTCAACAGAAACTGTCTAGCTATTGAAGAATATGTTTGAAGAGATTAAACAACCAGAAGTATATGATCTACACAGTATATGACAGGTATTTTTAAAAGGCAGAATTCTACTTGAGTTTAGTTACATTCTCTTGACTCACAGTTTTAAGCTCTTGAGTTTCATCCTGAAAGGCAAATAAGACCGCTGAATCATACCCAGTCAGTATTTAATTTAAATACCAGAGAACGAAATACATACAATGTGAGTTTGCATACAGTGTGATGCTTGTCTTAAAATTATGTTAAAAAAACATTACGTTAAAAATATTCTAAATTTAATTTATTCTTACTTCAAATTAAAATAATCACTTCACGTTCAACAATACATTTAGCTCTAACAAAATTAGTTACAATGGGTAGAATATTGTGAACATCACACTGGAGATAAAAAGGCTTTAGCTCATCTAAAGCAAATCTCATTAATGATTACAAAGATCACCGCAAAAATCTTGGAAGACATTAACAATGTACTGCTTTCAAGCAAAGCACTAATGTCTCTAAAAACACAACTGAGATTAACATTTTGTGCTCACAGATTAGTACAGATAGTTAACAGAATAACAGAGAGCACAAACTGAATAGTGTAGGTAGGCATGGGCTCAGTTGCTTAAAAAAAAAGATATTTTTGCATGCAATATATGGACAATTTTTAATAAACATACAACAAATAGTTTGGATGGATTTTGAAAGTTTTCTTTAGTTGATGCTTGTACAACTCAAGCACTCCAGAAATATGCAATGCCGATTGGGTCAAAGTCGTGCTGAGTCTTGAAGAAAAGATCAGAGACAATGTTAGTGTCTTGGAACAGGAAGTAATAAAAATCCAGTGGAAAAGACACAATAGTCCTGCATGTAGCCATGGACAGTGCACAGGACACATTCTAAGAAGTAACTATGAGAAAGGAAATAGGTGAGTGTTATCTTGTATGAGCACAGTCAACACTCACATTCTACAGTCTCGTAAGAATGAAAACAGAGGAAAAAGATCATAGAAGTAGCTGAAGAAGTGAAGATTACAGTTAAAAAGGAATTAAAAGAATAATTTGAAAGGATATTGTCTCTAGCTAAACCTGAGGCTTCCAGAAAGGTACAGACTAAGGAACAAGCAGCCTGCTTAGGTTTTGGTGGGACCAAGAAGTAATACAGGAATCACTGGGAAAAAAGTTGATTTCAAATGAAAAGCCGAATCAGTTATTAGCATTGGTGAGGTGAGTAGGGAGGTTCCCAAACTGGAACCTGTCTTTATGAGGTGAATCTGTGGAACTGGTGGGAACACCAGTGGAATAGGCTTTTTGAGAGCTGATACAATGGACAATCATCAGTCACCAGGACCCGATTACAGATTCTTGTGAGCTGTAGAGAAATTGCTGACAGTGAAATTACTCATCTACTACAAGCAGTGATGTCCTGTTGCTTAGTCACCCTTGATTCAAGTGTGGCATGGAGGTTGGAGGAACAGAAAGCAGAAAATCCAACAACCTTTGAAAAAGACATTGGTAAAAATAAGGAAATTACAGGCCAAGTTCTGGGCACTGTCAAGGTGTAAGAGGTGAGAGGAATGGTGTCTAGCTGTTTAACCAGTTCACACAGTGTGAAGGTCTATTTTTACAAAGATAAATTTAGATTTTTTAATAGTTCTGTATACAACTTCCCCAAATCAGAGAGATTAGTCAGATTTCACTCACTCAGAACAGGGTGTAAGTTTTCAAGACTGACACTTTTGAAGATAAAAAGCTATTCAAACTAAGGGTTAAAATATTGTCTTTAAAATAAGGAAATCAGTATTTTAAAAGATGATTATAAGTCCATCTTCCAGAATTAAATACAATAATTACATTGACCACTGGATTTGTTTCTTGGAATTTAGAAGGGAATGACTTTTTCCTGAACTTGTTAGAATTTTATAAACAAAACATCTGCCAATTTTTTTATCATTATGTCTTTTATCTTGGCTGCAGATCGTATGTAGATGAGGTACTTGTGCACTTGGTGGCTCCTTATGGACATAGAAATTCTGCACATTTAAATCCTCAGACTGCTATACACTAAGAGGAGTTGTTTGTATATATTAGCTTTACAAGCTGATACTGTGAAAAATCTGTTTTTTTGTATAAAGCAGACTTGCAATTCAGGTTGCTCCACTTGATTTTGATTCTATTGAATTTAATTTTACTTGCAAGCCTAGGAAAGTCTTTTGTCTGGTTTAAAAGTAGTGTGCTCATTCAGCAGGTTTATCTGAATCTTACCAGCTATGCTTATTACTTTTGGAGGATTCACATTTGGTGTGTTAGTAGAATAATACAAGGAAAATCAGTTTTCAGCAACAATAATATTCAGATCCGTTTGAAAAAATGGCATATTTTCAACGTATATCTTCTTTTTTCGAGTTCAAGCTGTTTCTGTGGTACCCAGAAGTTAAAGAACTAAAGAGCTATCAAAATATTCATAATTACATGTCTCTCCTTTTCTTGGTGTGTTTAAGGATGACAGATATACCATTTTTATGTGGTATTTTTTTTTTAATTTCTTCTTGTAATTAAACACCACTAAAAATCCAATAAGATGTATTTGGGTTTTATTGTATTAGTCTTATGATCAGAAACCCCAGAAAAATCCTACTAAAAAAAGGTTTATTATTTCTGGTTTTTTTTCAGATTAGACTGACTTGGCAAAATGTGCACAGACTGACTATCTGCGTCTCAGTCAGTTGCAGATTTAACTGCAAATTTAACCATTAGTGGAGTGATCAGCTTGGTGTTTACATGAATGCTCAGGAGAACAGCAAGGGTTTTTGAATGTCCTTTTCTGTCCAACTGATGGACAGTTCAGGAACTGCCTTTTCTTTTAACATCTGGTCTGTAATGCTTGCAGAGTAGAATGGGAGTGAAAGACCATCTATTTCTAGTGATTAAAATCAGGTTTGAACTGTACTGTTACATGGTGGAAAAGAAGGTGGCAGATGGGGTCAGGTGTGTAAAAATATAATTAGGCAACTGGCTATGTAGAGATGCATCTAGCCTAATGTTAGTTTGCAAAAGGCCAGTACTTTGAACATCAAAAAAAGGTAAGTAAATGTAAATGCTGTGACGGTGGGATTCAGTCTGGCTGTATCCCCTGCTCTGAAATTTCACCTTTCTTCTTACTCCAATATGGTTCCTGAGCAAATTTCTTTAAATGTGTCAGCTTAACACTAAATGCAAAAGTACAATCCATTCAAATCCCTCCCCACATACATAAGGATTTTTTTATTAGTAGATACATGGTAAATACCAGATGGACTAGAGAAAACAAATTAAACTAGTAATCCACAATAAGTATAAAATTAAAGATGAAAACCGAACTTACAGGTACTCAGATGATGGAGTCCATAGACTAAAAAATTAATAAATGACAAGTGTTTTGCTTCCTGCTTACTCCAAAAAGAAACCTAGATCACAGGCAATGTATTTACAAAAAGGCAAATGCTCAGTCCAGCTCGCATGACTGAATACAGTGGTCACACTGAGTTTATACTGTCTTGTAAAACTTCACCGGCCTGTGTTCATGTCTCAAAGCAAAGAATCCCACTATAGCTAATCAAACAGTTCACCTAGTATCTATAAAACTGAATTACTAACTTTCCTGTGGAAATGGGTACTTGGTGTCTGTGGGGTAATGAGGAGAAGGGACGTGAGCTCACTTTCATTTCTGCTTAACAAATTCTAGATGATTCCTCCCCCTTGTTTAGCATAGGTAGGAGCAAACCATTCAGTTGCAGCTTCTTCAAACTCTTAGAGACACACTATGAAAACACATGAAGGTAGTAGTCCAGTGCTTTAGAGAAGACTTGTTTTCCACACAATGACTGAAATTACGAACAAATTTTAAAACTTTGTCATTAATCAGGACAGTAAAAATCTGTGGTGGCTGAGATTTCCTCCTGTGATAACTGGTAGACACGGGGTGGTCTGAGATGTCACCTGCCAGAGCAGCACCAGGTGCCTGCTAACTCTGAAACAGCATGGGCAATCACAGGACACTGCTCGCACCCATACTCTCAACCTGCTCATTAGTTATTGCTCTAGACATAGCCTCTCACTTGCAGCCATATTAAACTGCAGGTCATAGCCGTGCCAAGAGCAGTTATCACAGAATCCCAAAATCACAGAATCCCAGGTTGGAAGGGACCTCAGGGATCATCTAGTCCAATCTTTCTAGGAAGAGCACAGTCTAGACAAGATGGCCCAGCACCCTGTCCAGCCAAATCTTGAAATTGTCCGATGTGGCCAAGGCAACCACTTCCCTGGGGAGATTATTCCAATGGGTGACTGTCCTCAGTGTGAAAAATTTCCCTCTTGTGCCCAATCGGAATCTCCCCAAGAGCAACTTGTGTCCATTCCCCCTTGTCCTCTCCATGGGACTCCGTGTAAAAAGGGAGTCTCCATCTTCTTTGTAGCTACCCCTTAAGCACTGGTACATGGGGATGAGATCCCCTCTGAGGCTCCTTTTCTCAAGGCTGAACAAACCCAGCTCTCCCAGCCTATCCTCCTATGGCAGGCTTCCCAGTCCTCTGATCATCTTGGTGGCCCTTCTCTGGACCCCTTCCAGCCTGTCCACATCTTTTGTGTACAGCAGGGACCAGAACTGTACACAGGACTCCAGGTGTGGCCTGACAAGCGCTAGGTAGAGCGGGGTAATGACTTCTTTATCTCTGCTGGTGTGATGCCTTTTTGATGCTACCCAGCATCCTATTGGCCTTCTTGGCAGCAGCAGCATGCTACAACTTGGGTGAAAGATAGTCCTGTGTTCAGCTGCCCCAAGATCTAAAATTTGCTTTTGGAAACAGTTATGGGAGAAAGATAATGGTATAGCAATATGAGACTGCTGTCTGCTTTGGTTGGGTGCTAGATGGCACACAGGCTGTGAGGGGGTTGCAGGATGCGGCCGCCCTGCAGAGGCGAGGCTGCCATAGCTCCTTGTCCCCACTCCAGCCAGTAACAAGCCTGTGTATTTCCAGTAGGCATGTACACAAACGTATACAGCACATATGTATCTAAATACATGGCGAGCCTCAGACACCAACATGAACAGACATACTCAGCAAACAAACAAACACAACACAAACAGTGCCAATAGCCTCATCCTGATCGTCTTCCTGGCTAGGCAGGATGAAAACCCATTAGTGAAAAGTATATACATGCAAATACATACATATGTATATATGGGCTGAGTTTAAACACCCAATCTCCCAGTAACTGGACTCTGGATCCCCCTGAAGGGGGGAAGCCTGGAGGAGAAATGGCTTCAGGAGGACCTCACAGAAGCTCCCCAGTACTTAGCAAGAAACAGAAGCCAAGATCTTCACAGGGATAAGAGATAACAAGCATAAACTGAAACAACAGAGGTTTGTATTCGACATTAGGAAAAGCTTTTTCAACCTTGAGGACAGGCAGACAGTGGGGCAGGCTGCCCAGGCAGGCTGTGCAGTCTCCATCCTTGAAGATTTTCAAAACCTAACTGGATAAAGCCCTGAGCAACCTGGACTGAGCTCAGATGTAACCCTGCTTTGAGCAGGGGGCTGCACTACAGACCTCCCGAGGCCCCTTCCAGCCTGAATCACCCCCATGTCATCCTGTGATCCCATGCCAGTTGACATTGGGGATTGACTCTGGTTTTAGTCTTACAAGTCCTCCTCCCCTTCCAGCTGCATATTGACATTGACATTGACCCAAGGGATTGCCAAACCATTCCCTCAGCAGGCTGAGCTGTGACTTATGACCCATATCCTTCCCCTGTTCTCTGTACGGACAAGGTGAGGTCAAGGCAATGGGCCCTGAGGCTTCCAAGGGGCGCATGAGGCAGGACGCAGTGCAGGCACCCCAGCACTCACACCACAGGGAGGGTGAGCAAAGCCAGATGTAGAGGAACAAGTGTGCTAAGCAATGGCAAGAGGGGAGAAATGTGAAAAAATACAATATTAGTACTGAGAAACCACAGCGTGGCTGCCAATTGGTCTCCAGACAAGAAACGTCTGGAGGGAGGAAGGAAGCTGGAGGCAATATACTCTTCTGGCAGGGAAGTCTGTCAGTAGGAGGTGTTTTCAAAATGGCACTCTTGCATGCTAAACCATTGTGGAGCAATCCCTGGGGAGATTCTGGGTGCTGAAATGCCAAGTGTGAGCTACGGCACTGACCAGAGCCATGCTCTGTATTTCTAAAATGTTTATTTTATTATCTTCAAAATTCAACCAGCTCCTGGGAAAACAAAATCACAGTCATAGAGTGACTCAGTTACTCTTATAAGAGAAATATTTGTGTTGAAAATACAGAGCTAATCTAATGAGAAATACTGAAAAGGAAGCAGAAAAAGAAAATTAAGCTCAGAACATGAATCACCTTTCAACCCCAACTTTATAATCATTACTATAATTAAATCCTCATAATTTAAGCTATGCTTCACTCAACAGAAAATTGATGACTCTCATGTTTTAATGGGAGTTTTACTGTATTCCAATAATCTGTTTTGTACAAATTAAGTCTCTAGGGTAAAATAATCATTTTGAAGCATACATTTGTTTGGATTTCCCTTCACTCTACAATAGGTCTCATTCTGAAAGTGGCTAATGCTCCCACAATTTGGAAACAAGGCAGTGATTTACTGTCTGTGGTATTAATTAAATAAGAAACACACTGCCAACATGAGCCTTATCAAAAAGGGGGGGAAAAAAAGGAATGCTCTTTAACACTAATCCCCAGCAGTTGGAGCTTATGCTTGAAGAAGAGTCAATTATTTTAGTCTAAACCTCTTTACTATCCATGCTCAAAAATCTTTTCTTTTCCCCTACGTATATTTGAGTCTGGGCTTGTTTATCTGGTGTGCAGGGGAGAGCAGTGGTCCCTGGCTTGTGGCTGAGAATAGCAATCTGCCGTGAGTGCCTCTGATGTTGTCTGTACCCATCAGAGAGAAAAATGTTAAGAGTACAGTTGCTGGTGCTGCAGTCCAGCCAGAGCAGAAGAGCAGGAGAGCAAATAGTAAGGCCTGCAGAGAAGGTGGAGATGATGGGTTTGCAGTATCCTGCAGTAAATGCTGGTAGTTTATCCATCTTATTCCACAGAAACATCCTCATGGACTGTTCACTCAGGTCCCAAGATGCTCACCCTGCATCATGGACTGAGAACTAGAGGTTTGGTTGTATAAACAAATAATACATTTGCTTGTATCAAATCCAGTTTTGATAACTATTTAAGCTTTCTCAAAAATTTTGGGAAGTCAGACTTGCTTTCCCAGATGTCTTCTACAACACAAGGAAGCTACCTCCTTAAACACCACTTTGTGTGCTATCTCTTCTTTCTGTCCTCTAAATCCTTTAGAGGACAAGTCTGAGCATGTTGCTGGCGATCAGAAACTGACCCCTGAGTGTCAGAGGCTTCCTGCAAAGGCCTACGGTGTCTGTGACTTTGAGAAATACACCATCTCCTGACCGAAAACATATCCAAGAGGTTGATAGCAGAGAAAAATAGGAAGTCACCAAATCAGTGCAGAGAGAGACTAAAAAATGAAGGACATGTCTTAAAAAAATATTTCAACAGCAAGTTTGGTAATTTAGGGCAGGATTTGGTTGTCCAAATGTAAGTGTCAAATGACATAAGACTCCCTGCAGTGTACAAGATATGCACGAGGTAGGGATGACACAGGTTTTATGAGATAACCATGACCTTCTAGGGAGGTGGCTAGAGGACAGGTGAAATATCACAGGGCACTAAAATGGCACTAGAGTTCTACATTAAGGAAAACGAGTTGAGTCCCTTTACCCTGAGTCTGAATATGTGCTTGCCTTTCTCCCAGGCTTGTAGGCCCCTGCCAAGTGTACTACTGCTTGCAATGAATTAAAACTCAGTACATGCCTACTGGACCAGGTTCTTCATAGGATTTAGTCACCACCCAACTTCATTTATGCACCTCTGTGAAACTGAGGTACCTAGCAGTTTGCCTGGGATAATGGTGGGCAAGTGCAAAAAGGATGTAGGAAACTTTCAGATAAAAAGGGCATGTGTGTATCCACTGAAAAAGATTATAGAATGGAAATCATAGAATCATAGAATGTCCTGAGCTGGATGGGACCCACAAGGATTGTTGAGTCCAGCTCCTGTCCCTGCACAGGACAACCCCAAAATTCACACCATTAGAAACTTAGGAAACTTAAAAGACATCTGGATTTAGAAGTCCTTTGCACTTGGAAAGCACTGAGTCACCTGAATCTGTGACACCTGAGGCACCTGAGTCTTCTTTTAGAACTACTCTCTGAGCAACCTTTGTTTGTCATTTAAAAGTGTGGACCCTGTTTCTGTACTTAAGTGTCAGGACTTCGGCAAAATCTTCAGTACACACCTGCACCTACTAACAGCATCCAGTTAATGTTCAAGGTCTTCCGACTGGTAATTAATAAACTCTTTGTGGAATTCTTTTCTAATATGCAATAAAAAAATTATGACTGGAAATGCATATGCCTTCCCAGAAAGTGCTAATTCCCAACATCATCCTTTAGTCTGTCTGTGGCTCATACACGATTGCTGCATCTCTTCTTGTGGAAAAAAAATCAATCTAAGCTTCCAATCCTAGGAAGCTCTTTCTTTCAAAATACCTAGAATATTTAGAGAGAAGATTTTGGGTTTTAACCACAAAACTATACGAGTCAAAAATACACCATTTTGCAGAAATTTGTTTTCTGCAAAAAGAAAACAAAAACCCCCTCACTTATTCCCCATAAAAACCATAGGAACACTTTGAGAAGTCGGGACCACAAAGAAAGAAGGAAACAGAGAAACAGGTGAAATGATACAGGGTGGAAAGGAAAACTGATTTGCTGAAATGGTTGGTTGGTTCCTCTGGTTCTAATGTTCTTTCTTGTGAGTTTTGCCCTTCTACATTATATAAACCTTATAGATTATAAAAACCTATCTAGTAGAGCCACCTAAGAGTAACTGTTTAGTTCGTCGTCTTCATGATGGAAACATTTATACCCAGCACCAGTAGTACTGAAGAGGTAACACCTATATTTAACAGAAAAAGGAGACATTCTCTTCTAAGAATTACTGCCAAATGTACCATATTGTACGATTCAGCTGTCACTAAGCCTGGGGGACTTTAGCTTTTTCATAATACAATCTGCCTGCAAATTCTCTGTAGGCAAGCAAACCAACTGCTTCTTCACTTGCAGATTGCTGTTTTAGTCATTTAAAGTTTCCTTAATTGGATTCTCAAGCTATTTCACTGTTTGTAAGTACATTCAGTTTGAAATATGGCTTTAGTTAGCATGCTACACATCAGGTCATAATCAATGGCAAAAGGACAGATTTACTTTTTTTTTTCAGTCATGTTAATAGCTTAGGAACATTGTTTGAGAAAAGTATTACAAACCAGATCCTCAGCTGAGATAAACTGCTTTTGGCTGTCACTGAGTTATGTCTTTTTCCATCAGTTAAGACTCTTATTTTAGACTGTTAAATGTGTCCAAGCTAGGAATTATTCTGATTTTGATAGCTCAAGAAGCAGTTAAAAATAAAATTTCCTACACTTTTATACTACTTATTTTGCCTTTTCCAATTTTAGCTCACTTGGACAAAAAACCCTGTGCTCAATAGCTTGGTTTTACTTTTCATATATTGGGAGAAAATGCCTGTGCTTGTAATTGTAAATGTATTGGTAGGCATCTTGATACCATGCATTTCCCATTCTGGTGCAAGATGGTGAAACACAGCCAACCACATGTCTAGAAGAAACAGTGGCCCCTGAAAGCACTGGGAGTTACTCAAGGAAACACAGCATTTTCCTAAAGAAATGCCAAAAATACAGTAATGGTCCCCAAGGGTAAGAATAACACAGAACATCTGTCTGATGATGTAATATCACAGTAATGAATGGTATGACACAAAAAATTTTAGTACTTTGGGGAAATAAAAATGTAGCCTCAAAAGCTCTTTCCAGTTCTTTGTTGTGTTCCTTTTATTCTGCAATAAGGAAATGGGACCTTTGATGAAAAGACATAGCACCACTTACACAAAGCAGTTGTATAATGAATGTCTCTATGCAAAAATGAAGTCTAAATACCTGTTTTTTCTCATTATTCAAGGTATGTCCAAAGCCAATCCCTATGACTTTTTTAAGATTGTTGAGCCGTGAATTTGCTTGCAAATATCTATGATTGAGGTGGCCAGCCTCCTAAAGTCACCACTTGATTTTCCAGTATTCCTGTGGTTGAAAACTGGTTCTTCAAGATCCCCTTACCAGATTCCCTCCACCTTTCTGAACCCCTTTTTTTCCCCATGGCATGACACCTGCCATTGCAAGCCTCTGAACTCATCCACTGAGGAAATTACAAACCAAATCAAATTTTAAAATTATGTCTCTTCTTTTGCATAAAAAGTCACGTACTTTTTATTCACAGTGCTTATAGCAAAAGATCTCCACATGTCTGGTAGCTTGTATTGTCATCTAAATTAAATCATAATACTGTGTTTTCCACAGTAGATTTTCCAAAATATAACGCAGACCACCTATTTGAATACTTCTTTCTATTCTTTCTCCTGGTTGCCTACCATTACTAGGTTGCATTATCATAAAATTTTAACCCAATTACCTTTTTAAAAATCAGATCTACAATATGATGGTTAATCAAATCCAAAATAAGATTAAATTGGTCTGTTCCTTTGATGGACCATATTTGTCTTAAGAACGTTTGTGTTACTGAACTTGTATATGGGAATACAATTTATGGGATCAAGTACTGCCTAGTATCTTTGTACATTGGGAGTCATGGCAATTCCACATATAACTCAAAGATATATAAAGGCTATAGAGTTAAACAGTGAGTTAAAGCCCGGAACAATAATATCCTGTGCACTGCACACAATGGTTATGCAAAAGGAGGCATTTTCATATGTTATTCTGTTCAATTCTTCCAAGTGAACATTGGGGAATTCCTTTGGGGAATGAAGAGCTGTAAGAAATAAATCTCTCATTACTACACAGAATCCACCTACGCGATCAGCAGATGTTGGAGAAGGCTCCTCAGCATCCCCATACTTCCTCCTTGGTGATTAGATATACAGTTAGTGTGAGCCTGCCTTTCTATTTGAAAGCAGTATTAACACTCACAGGTCTAGATATATCCCCATATATTACTCATGGCGTGACCTGGATTTTGCCAGTCATTCCCAAATGCAATAATTCTTGGTGTGTTGTGTAAGAGGTCTGGGGAGGTTTAGAATGCTACTCTCAGGCTATACTAAGGATTTGCAGCTCTTTAAAAACCTGTCAATAAGATGTGTATTGTAAGAGTAACACTGAGTCAAAGACAGAACTTTGTAACGGTCATGTTTCAGTCCCTAGGTGTGAACAGCTGAGCAATCACACAAGTCCTCAAAAAGTTGTGAGTACAGACAGCAGTGCTTGTAGGGGGATCAAAACTCTATGCTAATGCACCTTCAGAAAGCTGATCCAAAGTTACAACGTGAGTGTGAAGTAAGTCACTGCACAATTCATTGGGAAGAATAACTTAATCATGTAAATTTATTTCACTTGCACTTTGCTTGCTTGCGTAGTATTATTAACAGAAGCTGTATAAAATTACTGAATATGTGAGTTAGACATTAAACTAGTTTTTGGGAAGAGGTACATCAATCTACTATTACTGGTAAATTTGGATTAGTCAGAAATTTAGAAGATTTGACCTAGACAAGATGAAACTGGCAAGAAAAAGAGCAATTAGTGATACTGATCCTCTGAAGTAAGAATGTTGCTTCAGTAATGACGAAAATATTACTTCCTTCATTTCATAGAACATACATCTGACTTGCAAAGACACATGCATGAGTCAGGTAAATTTAAGTTGCAAATTTAACACTTCATTAATGTGCTTTAAAATAATCAGTCCTCCATGGCAAACAGAACATTAAAATTTTTTTGAACTGGAAGAAGCATATATAAGTAAATGGGAAAGCCAAGGCCCCTCAAAAGATTAAAAGTTACTCATGTGACTTCTGCTAAGCTGTTTCCCACTTTTGTAAATGCATCCGCATAACAGTAATATGTACCCAGGTTTTCAATGTAGAAATTTCTCAGGCACAGGTTGCCCCTGTTTAAATGATCTTGCCCAGACTAAACAACCTGGCATAGTACAATGGGAAACGTGCTCATCGATATTCATCAGCTACTGCCTCTGAGCCATCAGAGCCTGCCTACCAGATTGGGTACTGCTCAGAGAGATATGCCCTTGGAGAGGACATACTCGCCTCTTTTCCTGATTATGGATCACTCATTCAGCACATGGAAAACTTGGGTTAAATCCACTGTTTTGCACAGGCTCTATGCCCCAGACTGATTTCACAAATATTTTGAGTTACTCTTCCCAGTGACTGTGGTTAAATCCTAGCCTCAGAAAACAACTGGCCAAGTCCTACATGTAGAAAAACAGAAAAGGACTGAAATCTATACAAATGGAGGGTGTTGACTGAGCAGAATTCTAGGAGATGCTGGTGCCTGCGAGGATATGTGGCAGGGGAAGGACATGTAAATACCAGGTATGTGAGAAAGTCTGGTTTGTAAGGGAATATGGTTAATGGCTATTCACCATTAAAAAATAAGAAAAAAAGAAGAAGAGGTAGAAGAAGTAGTATATTGAACACAGACACACAAACAAACAGGAGAAAATGGAGACACCACCAAAGGCAGAGCTCTCAGGTCAGTGTCTGGTAGGCCATTGCAGGAACTGCTCAAATAATTGGGGAGGTTCATCCACAGCTGTACAACTGATGAGGAGGGGAAACAAGAGTTACAAGACTCTTGGGAAAGAGCAAATTGCTTATGGGATATTTTAAGAATGGCCAAAGGTGGGAAAGGTCGGACTCAAGGGAGGAACAAGAATATGAAAATGGAGATAATGGGGAAAAAGGGGCCAGTGGCACATAATCCAGTCAACAGCATGCTTTTCTGACTGAGGCCTGCATCTGTTCACCACAGTCTGTCCTTTTTATTATTAAGATATGTCCCTAACATTGCTCTCTGTTGTGTGTGTGTGTGTCAATAGAGAGAGTGAGAGCTGCGTGTGTCTTGTTGGTGAGCTTTGGTCCTGGTCATCCAGAAAGAAACAGGACCAGGCTGCCTATGCTTATACTTATGTGAGGGCTGTTAGTGTCTGCGTGGCACTGGCAAAGGCCTGGCTCTCTGCCTGTGTTGGCCAGGACGGCTGCCTCTTTGTGTGCATGCGAATGAGTGGGGTGTGCTTGTGTGCACTGGCATCTCTGGGACACAGGCTTGCTACTGGCTGCGGCTGCAGCCACAAACTGTTCAAGACGAGAAAACCCCCAGATCACTGGATTCAGCTTCTCTTCGTGTTGCCTACTTCCCTTATTTGGTTTTACGATTGGTGACCCTTCATACTTAGCCATTTATTCCCACCTCTCCATTGCTTCTGCAATTATGTCACTGTAATTTGTAAAACAATAGGATGAAATCAATAAGAGATTTATTGAGACAAATCCTTTATGTTTTGGAGGGAAGGTTATATCGGCTCCTTTGGTGATTCACTGGTGGAGAAAACAGTTATACCAGGATAACTTTAGAAGTGGCAGTCTAAGTTAAACTAGTGTGGAAAGTTTTGAAACTTGGCCTCGTTTGTTTTTATTTTTCTCTGACTGACCCTGCAGTTGAGATTGATAGTTACCAGAAATTGGCTCTCCTTTTACGCTTTCCAATCTCATTTACTTACTTAAGTAAATTCACTTATTTAAGTATATGGTGGAGATGAAATGCAAAGTTCTTGGAAGACCTTGTACTGTTATTAGCCAGCAAGTGTTGGGCCATTACCCATTATCACTATGTTAAGTAAACATCTTCATCAAGTGAAGCTGAGTGCACAGAATATCTCTGACATTTGAAAACAATGCCATGTAAGTAAGGGGGAAGTCTTGGTTTCATGTCAAGGGCCACAAATATCCAGATACCCTGGTGCATGGGAGATGTAGCTATTTAACTCACTGAAATATTCACAGAGGCTATAACTACAAAGACTTCACCCGTAAGAGCTGTATGTGTTTCTATGACAAATGAAAGCTGCTCTAAGTGTTGAAAAGGGATGCAAAATGAAATTCTGAAGCACAAGATTCTAAACAATTATTTTGCCAGCTGATGCCACACGTCATATGCATCCTAAGACTCAACAAAGGTGGGGTAAAATAAGACAAAAATTTCAGAAAAAGAAAGTATGAGAGCAAACTGGAAATCTGAAAGCAAGGAGAGAGAAATAATTTACCTGTGTAACAGAGGATAATCTGAGGAATAACTGAGGGATGCCTACATCTAGACTTTCTTTGATTACATTGTGTTGTTTTTCACTGGGATAAATTTTTTTCATAGTAGCTAGTATGGGACTGTGTTTTGGATTTGTGCTGGAAACAGTGTTGATAATACAGGATGTTTTTGTTACTGCTGAGCAGTGCTTACACAGAGTCAAGGCCTTTTCTGCTTCTCACCCCACCCCACCAGCGAGGAGGCTAGGGGTGCACAAGAAGCTGGGAGGGGACACAGCTGGGACAGCCGACCCCAACTGACCAAAGGGATATTCCAAACCATATGGCATCATGCTCAGCGTATCTGAGCTCATCTGGAGGAAGAAGGAGGGGGTTCAGAGTGATGGTGTTTGTCTTCCCAAGTAACCGTTATGCATGATGGAGCCCTGCTTTCCTGAAGATGGCTGAACATCTGCCTGCTGAAGGGAAGTAGTGAATGAATTCCTTATTTTGCTTTGCTTGTGTGAACAGCTTTTGCTTATTAAGCTGTTTTTATCTCGACCCATGAGATTTCTCACTTTTATACTCTGATTTTCTCCTCCATCCCACTGGGAGGGGCAATGAGTGAGTGGCTGTGTGGAGCTTGGTTGCTGGCTGGGGTTAAGCCATGACAACAATCTAAAGATGAAATGTACAGTCAGTCATTATCTAGGTATACTTTGAATTGCCTGCATGCTTGTAAAATGAGTCACACAAAGGAAATGAATGTTTAGAGTTTTGAATGCTGAGTACAAAAGTATGATCTTTGCTTTTCATTCCAGTTCACCTGTTATCATTAACTTTATAATTTTGTTGTTTGTCTCTTTCATATTATGTAAATATATGTTTGAGGTTTGGGTTGGGGTTCTTTCCCCATTTATTTATTATTTAACACTCTTCCCTGGTGTGGTGTTAAAAAGTGGTTTACAGCAACTAGCTGAACCCAAAACCACTCCACTCCTCTGGTGTACGATCCTAAAACAGAGTGAAATAGAGACTACCAGGTCACACTAAGGTGACCAGTGCAAACATATATGCTCTAGAAGGTATCCAAATAACACAGAGAATCTTGAGCTGAGAACTAATAACACATGGGCCTGCTAAGAAGAGGGTTTGGGTTTTTTTTTAAGGAAGGGTTAATCTGTCTGAATGTTGACCTCCAGATTTCAGCTCATCCCAAAAAAGATGTCACTAACAGGTAGATAAACAGCTGTCTTAAGTGCCTATTTTGTCTATTGGTTATAAAGGAGCCTAGTGTAATTACCTCAGATATGGATGTCCTGTTGAAATTTTCTGAAGTTAAGGAAGTGATCTGTGGAATATGGCAAAGCAGAGGGGAGGGTGCCTGAACACAAAAGTTTAGAAGTTCCCCCTTTGGGGACTCCCAAGGGAAATACAACACACTGATTTTCTCGGTTGAAGAAGGAGGTTAGGAATGAATGATAGTGATGGAGGAGACCATCTGTACTTCTCCAGGTGCAGCCATTCCCAAGACACTGTGGGGTGCACCACTCTTACAGCAGGTGTAAATTCATTTTCTTCTTGCCCATTGGTAGAAAGAATGGGAAAGTCAGAGAATGAGTCTTCCCAAATAGCCCATGCAGAATTAATAGGAGGGAGGTTGACAGCGGTCCTGCATGTTCAGGGAAAGCTTCCTGCTGCAGGGGTTTACTGCTCAAAGAATAGACCATTCCCGGCAGCAGAGCCAAGGACTGTGGATGTGGGGTTAGGGTTGGACACCTGGATTTATTAAGTTTTAAAACATACACACAAAGTGAAGGGCTGACAGGGATCAACCTTTCTATGTGAATATGCAGCAAGATTTTGTATCCACATCAGTTCAAGCAGGGTGGGATGAAGAAGGACTGTCCACTAGGTAGTCTTTTACCAGTGCTTGTAGAGAAGTCAATCACGTCTCTGGTCTCTGCAGCACAGCTTTACCTTGTGGCAAAGGTAAACTTCCTGAGGGAGTGCCCAGAAAGGTATGAGGAGAGACACTAAGAATAAAGATTCTTCATTGCAGATATAATAGCGTTTGTGTGAAAGAATAAAGTCTTGATGTGGCATTAAAGAAAGAGAGAAATGGCATGGAAAAAAAGGGCTGAAACAAAGTAATTGGAAAAAAGTACCATGAAGAGGTGCTTCAAAGATAACACAGTGAAACCTGATAGAGTGTAGAAAGGAACAAAAGTGTATATGAAGGAATGAGATTAAAATGTAAGATGTGGAGAAGTTTGATCATATGAACACCTGGATCAATACTTGCAATGCTTTAAATGATGTGTTATAACTCTGTGTTTTTAACATTCATAGTTGAAAACAAGAATTTTGCTCAGCCAGAAGGAGACCTTGTTCCATGGGGAATAATGAAAAAGTGCACAGACTCACCAGGAAGGTGTATCAGATATATAGCAGTACCAGCTGCTTCTTAGTGGCTAGGAAGTTTGGTGACACAGTTGAAACTGATTTCAACAGTTAGTTAGAAGTAATTTCAGGACAGAAGAGACAAGTTTTGTTTAATGAATTATTTAACATATTTAATTGAAAGCCAGAATTTTCCAAAATTAAAATTTCCAAAATTAAACATATGAATGAATAAAATATTAATTAATAAATTACATAACATCTGAATTACTGGACATCTGAATTAAGATGGCATCTTAGGGAAGAAGGTTACATGAATACCAAGCATGTGTGAATTTGCATGAGTAAACCCAGTGAATGTTATGTTTAAATTTGAGCAGGGAAACATGTAAAAGCTTTGACTGATGTCTGGACCAATGATTAACTTGGACAAGTAGATTGTGTCATGGGCACTGCTCAGGGCCACAGGGCAGGAATGCCTGGAAGAGAAACTCTGTTGGCATCTGTGTTTCTCAGAGTCACTCAGATGTCCCAGGGGACTATATCGATTTTTAGTTGCCCAGGGCAAGATGCAAAGGTTTAAAGATTCAGGGCTTACTCTCAAGAAAGGCGTAAGAACAACATAAACTTGCCTAGGTCCACTGATGTGCGGGAGATGAGGATCTGGCCCACTACTTTCATACTGATGTCTGTGTGCATCTAATTCTTTTGTTGGTATTTTATCATCTGCCTCATAGCAGCATAAAGAAACCAATATTGGGTTTTTTTTTTTCACATAAATAATGCCTTTTTAGTCTTTATATATAGACTAACTTGAATATTACCTTTTTTAGGTGTAGGAAATAATAGTACTCTGGAGCCTCTTTTCATCTTAAACCAGCAGATTAAGCATAAGTATGCAACACAACAATTCTATATTCCCCACTTCTTCCAAAAAACAGTGTGTTTGACCATTTTATTTCAATTCTTTATACTGTGTTAGTAATCTTTTTTTAAAAAAATCCCATCTCTATTCCTTATAGAAGTTTTAAAGTCATTTCACAGCTGAGTGGAACCCTAAACAGAGCTATCTTAGTGTAATGAAGCAGAAAACGATTGCTCCTTAACAAGACTGGTATATAGTGACAAACAGCTCATAAAAATCCCATCTGCCACAAAATACTTCTGTTTTAGTTGCTTTCAAAACTAAATGCTATGTTTCCTGTTTCTTTTCAGAAAGAAAAGAGGATATATAAAGCCTAACCCATCAAATTGTCCTTTGACAAAAAAGAAAGAAAAAACCCCCTCAGCCACAAAATAATCATCTTATAATACACTGACATTAACCATTCCAAACACCACAAAGGTGTAGTGTCACTTTTGGATGCATTTGTAGTACATAGATTTTTTTTTCTTTGTTAAAGCTAAAAGAAAAAGCTAACCACTTGCATTATAAAGAAAAATTTCTGATGATTTAACAGCTGAGGACTACATGTGAAAACAATCTGTTGCTGATTTTGTGCTGTAAAAATAGTCCTTTAGTGACTGCAATCAAACAGAAAGTAATTACCTGTAACTTGATCAGTAGTTGTCCTGTTTAAATGATTGGTAACTTGTTCTGGATCCTGTAGCTTCTTTCCCACTCTTAGGCAGAATAATGCCCGCTGACTTCTCCATAGTATTTATGGGAATTCTTCATCTGAAAATATTGTAAAGCCTCCCTGTTTTCCAAACAGTATCATGAATTGCTGCAGTTCACTTGGATTTCCTGTTAACATGCTGTAACAAATATGCTATGCTGTAGGCATTGCTCCTTTCTGTCAGATGGGACCAGAGCCGCTTCTTGTGTCCTGCCTTGCCCAAGGAGATTATGCTTTAGTTTTTAAAAGATATTAGGTCACCCATCTCTGCAGCAAGACACACTGCCTCCTCAGAGTAGCAATGAAACTTTTTTGTGATGCTAAAATACAGCCTACCATGCACAACTATAAGCCCCTGAATAGTGATCGTTCTTATCTGAACTGACATTCATATCTTTTCTTCACCCTTATGGAAAAATAAATAATTGCTTAGCTAGGCCCTCCCTATATTCAGATATAAAGTTTTGCTGTTGTCTTCAAATCCACTGTTTTTAGTGTGCCTTAGTGATTAATGCTTTTTCTGGAAGATCAAAAATTTATCCAGCTAAGGAATCAATATTTTGAGCAATAGCATCACCTTTTCCAGAGATATAATTTCACACTGGATGCATGAAGACTGATCATTGGACCTTGATAAGCAAGTCAAGATACAGAATTCAGAGCTAACTTCTAATTATTTGCTCAAGACTTGGACTACTTTTGGCTTAGGAGTTGCCCTAAGACAGTTAGATAAGCCATTAAGACACTTCACTAACAAGAGAGGGAAAAATCAATTGCATACATTTCAGCTGTTGGAAATGGAGCAAAAATTATCATAATTTGTTTATAACAGGAATTCATGCCATGCCTGACCCACAGAGAAACATCACATTAAGAAAAGTTGTTAGACGGCATTCAAAGGACCAAAGTACCTGGTGCAATCTTATTTCAGCTATAAATGCTAGCTAGAAAATATTGTTGCATTTGATACTCACAGATGTTTTCCTATTCACTGAACTGATTTTTCAACAAAGTTGTCTGCAGTTTGTTTTAAGGTGTGTAGAAAAGACATACCCAGAAGGCTTCTTTTTGACTACCTAACAGCTGTGGAAATGACATGACGGCAGAAGTATCGCTGAGGGTGCCTGGAGGTTATTCAGTAGAGTGCCCTGAGGCTAGGAGAAGCAGAAAGCACCAAAGGGACAAGGCAGAGAGTACTTGATTTCCACAGGTGTAAATTTAATCAGTGGCATTGAAATTGCTGTGGATTCATAGCAGTGTAAAAGGGCAGAGTCTGTCCTGTGCTTATAATCTTGCTAAATCTGATCCTCTCTCCCTGATGACAAGAGTTGGGAAGTGCTGGCAGCAGCCCTCTGGGCTGAGCCACAGTCTCTTTTCTCCTCATCTGGCTCTCACACCATGCCCTCATCCCTCCAGCACAAAGTGCAGCTGCAATTTGACTTGGATAAAAAAAAAAAGAACAAAGAATAAAAGGGAGAAAATTTGTCTTGTAAAGAGGGCTCAGTGAAAAGTTGCAAATAATTTTGAAATTTGAAAATACAGTGGCACTTCTTTTCTGGACAAGGGCATCGCTGTCAGTACGCGATCTGACACTGCCAAAGCTGTATAAAAAGTTAAGGTTGACATTTCTTCCCCTTTCTTGCTCCCCCATCATTTTGTCAGCTTTTACGGAAGCTTAGATGAACCTGGCCTGAGAGCAAGAGCGGAGCATTGCCTGCATACACACGTGCACCACGGGTAAACCGTGTGTAATTCAGACTATCTTGCAGTATTCTCAGTCTACACTGAGCGCTCCTTAGCTTTTATATCATTATCATGCAGAGACTTTAAATTCAATTGTGCTGGGGGCTGTATAAAGGAAGAAGCACTGCTACTCAGTGAAACTAAAACTGGTAATGTGAAACACATTGCTAATAACATCGAATAACTAATAAAGCTCCTTGGCTTTTATTAGGAACCTTCCATGATAAAAGCATAAAGAGTCACCTTCGAGTGGACTGTAAGAGCTGCTGCTCCCTCTCTGCAAAGATCATTGGGAGGCATAAGGCCATCAATTTTAATTACTTCCAAGAGTGGTTTCAGGGCAGCTGTGACTGCCTAGGCAACTGGTAGCATCCTAATTTACCCACAGTTTCATCAGAAAACTATTTTGGCCTTTAATGAGCATGAGCCTGTATTAGAGTGCAGAAATGAGTCTCAAATACAGTTGATAATTTAGTGTTCTAGCACATATTTAGGTTCCTAACTGTTTAAATGGGTAATTAAAGAACTAAGTAGGTTCTAGGAGTTTAAATGCTTTATTGGATCTGGACCTGACCTCTGTGAGTTTTAATGAGAAATTCAACAATGCTAAGTAATTTATATTGGATATTTTTTTTTTCCTGGATGTGCATGTAGGATGTGTAAGATGGTGTGCATAGCTCAGAAGGCATTTTACAAAATAGCATGGTAAGGAAGAAGTGTCCTTGCACCAACAGCATTACCTTCTAGTTTCAATCCAAACAGCTTGATGCCGTAATTCTAAAGGGACCTCAATAGCTCTCTAACTCAAGAGTGGCAAGACCAGAAATAAGTTATTTAATGTAAGAACAGAACAAGTATTCATCTAAGCCTGTATTCCATCTTTGATGTCTGCTGGCAGCAGAAGCTTAGAGAAAAAGCAAAAGATCAGTACAAGCATAAAATGACACTTCCATAAGTAGAACTTTCTTTCAACACCTGTAAATCAGAACTATCAAATTCTGCAAAGATTTATCTTTTATTATTTGTGATTTAATCTGGCTGGAATTTTTTTCCCCCAGGGAACTTTTTAAGCAAAAAATATCCACTCATCTATTAAGAAGTAATTTTTTTCTTTATTTTAGCATAATCTATGAAATAACCCATTTTTCTTCATTTTTAGTGCTTTCTAAATTTTGACAGATGGGAACTATCACCACTTTCTGACAGTTTCTCTGTTGGAAAGAGGTCAAATCATTACTTTGGTTTGCTTTCTCTTTCCTTTCTTCATTTTTGTATCAGATGGAATGATAAAAGTTGTGCATCCATCAAAGCCTCCAAAATTTAAAATGAAGACTAAACCCCCCAAACTGAAAAATGTCAGCTTTGTTTGTATCAGGTGTTCTAATTCCATTTGTAGCAATAATTCTTTTTTTGTTTTTTTTTTAATGAAGGCCAGCTGTACTAAACTTGAGTGTGATACACAAGGCAGAACTGGCAATAGCTGAGTGTTAAGGATGTGAAGGGAGCAGCTGAATCCAGCAGACTCCAGAACTGGGGTTGTTCCCTCTTGGCCGCTGCAGCCCAGCAGCTGGGCATGGTCTCAGCGCCTGAGGGTCTCTCCATCCCAGTCCCAGGGAAGTGGCTGCTGCTGTGCCCATGTGCCGGTCCAGCCAGTAATAGGGGTGAGAGAGGCTCATGCACACACACACACAGACACACACACAAGTGCACACACTAATGCAGGCAGCCACACAAATTATCACTGTCTTTAGCAGCATGTGCATGTAACACTATGAAAACTCACATAAAACCTAAGTGCAGAGATCCATGTCCTTTTCCTCCCCTCTGGCTGACCAGGATTGAAGCTTCGTACTGAAACCAGCCCCTTACACAGTCTCTAGGTTCACAAGCACACCCACAGTGACAGATGCCTTGAATATCAGTATAGTCTCTAATTCTGTGTAATGCCCATGCCCAGACCCTGGGACCCCTCTCCCTGTACAGAGGTCTCCCCCTGCTCACCAGCTAGTCCAGTCTGATGTTCACCTGCAAACATGTGTGCTCCCATACTCATCTCACAAGCAGTGCCACCATCATGGATCCCTCAGATATTAGCATGAGCTCTCAGGCTGCCTGAAGTCTATGCCCAGACCTCAGGCTCCCTTGTTTACCACCTTAAGTCTTTTCAGATGGAGGTCTCCTCCTACTCAAGAGCTAGTCTGGCATTCTGGGACAAGTACCATTGAATTCAATGCAGGTATTCATGTGTAATTCACTAGGGAAATGCAAACACACCCACATGACTCTGATTGCTGGCAACCAGCCCTGTACTGCACACTGATCCTTCTAGTTGCTGGCACCTAGACCTGTGGGTGCTGTGACCTTTTCTCCAGTTGCTGTCATTAAGACTGCAGCAATCACACATAGAATAGAGACTGAATTACAGAGAACAATATAATTAAGAATAGGATTTAGTAGCAAGACAGGACAGGCTGTAATAATTATGGGCAGGGCTCAGTCAGACAAGTGCACTGTCCAGCTTACGTCTGTCTGACCCCTTTTATTCCCCCTTCTCCTCCATCTTCCCGTGTTTGCTCCTCCATGATCTGGCCGGATCTTTTCCTTTCTCTGCCTTTGGTGCTTCCTCTTAACACCTCATAACAAGGTTTACATAACCTCACAAGTTCCTCCTGAAATCCCAAAATACTCACGATTATCACCTTGACCCCTTATTTCCAGTGACAAAGTTCAGTCTGTCCCTCTGCAAGGCTGTGCCTGAGCGTATCCTTCAATGGCCCATCAGGCAGCAACAAAAGAGTTCTACTGTCTCCGATACCACCTGCTCGTTACTGCCTGTGTGTCTGCGTGCTTAATCTTTCACTTTCCTTATTGTCTGTTATTTCTTTTACACAAATACACAAATAGTCTGTAACCAGCTAACTTAATGAATCCTATAGTCCTTCAATCCTCTTACCCTTACATTGAGAAACTAAAAATTTTGAATTCTCATGTCCTATGTCCATGCGTAAACGTGTTTGAATCAATAGATTCTTCTAAAACCAGTTAAAAATACATTATTTGACTAGTAATGAAGGTTTTACTTGAACTAGGTGTCTGTGTGAGACTGTCTGTGCATTTAAATTATTGTTGAGAATTACTATGAGGTGATGATCTAGCAGAGCATCAAACTAAGTTCTTCTGTAGTGTTCTATCATCTCCTATATATTTGACAGTTTAAAAAGCCTATATTCAAACCAACTATTATAGATAAACAATTAAATATTACAACTATCATGGTGCTCATCAAAGAACTGATGAACACAATTCAAGCAACATACAATTCAGAATGGATAGGCTGTGCCCTGCATATGGCTAACAGAAAAATGTGAATATACAGGTTTTGTGAACACTGTCTGTATATCTTCAAACCAAAGGAAAGTAATTCCCTTTGTTGGAAATTCTAATTCTAATTTTTTTCTACCCACTGATTAACAATAAAGAATAGTATTAAGAAGTGAGAAGTTTCCTGATGCAATCAAGGTTGGTAAAAGACACATTTTAAAATGCACATCTTCATGAGTAAATTTTTTCATTTACTTTACTATTAGATATACAAATCCTATAAAAAAAATCAAAGTTCTCAGATACTTCCAACTAATCCCCTCTACCTTACTTGATATAATGGAATAAGAACTTAAAATTCAGAGGATTATGAACAAATCCTGATCCTGAAGGCATAAATGCTGTTCCAGTTGACTTCAGTGGAAGATTCACATGTGCATCAAAGGGAAGGATACAGCCTTTATCATTTAAAAATTCCTGCTAAAACTCACTTTTTAGTAACGACTTCTTTCTCCATTTCAAGCACTTTCAATTTTCCAGGAAACTTGAGCATAAACAGGATTTAAATCATTCAGTTGCAACTCTACTTCTTTCTATCAGAACCTAATAAGATTCAAAATAATTATGAGATTTCTCACTAAATTAATTAATTCAAGAAAAGTACAAGCTACAGAAGCTTACCTGTCTACACCCGTGCCTTCTATCAATGAACAGCAGCTCAGTATTAGCTGGATTAAAGCAGAGATTATTTCCAAACATATAGGACTCAATTTTAGTCAGATCACCCAAGGGTAAGCAGAACATCCTACTAACATTTCACAAAACTGACAAGTTCTAATGAGACAAGTTCCATAAATGAGTGAAAGCCCGCACTACTTTCTCTCTTCAACAGCATTTTGAGTTGCTGGCATAACGCGTAGCCACACACACACAAAGGTTTTCACACTATACTGAAGTTTGATAGAGAGACTGAAGTGAGATAGAACTAACAAGTGATTTAAAAAGACACAAAATGAGATTTTAGTCTTTAACATCTGGAATTCACTTCACCTTTCCTTTCACTGTCTTGTAGGGGTGGGACACTGTATCTGAATTTAAGTGTCTACAATGCAATTGTATATATATGTATAGGGTGTGTCAGTTCCCATTGTAGTCTCTGGAGTCCTATCATGTTTAATACAGCAAGTGAACACTCCAAACCACTCATCATAAAATACACATGAAAGATGTAATTCAGTTTTATAAACATAAGTAGTTAACATCACTTGAGATGTGATCCTCATAGGTGGTCAGGGGAAAACTTCTCTAGACCCCACTGTCTGTATTGCCAATGGTTTAGACCCAGTCACACCTGTCTGTGTCCAGGAACATTTACGATGCCCTGGGACATGAGACCTGGCCTCCAGCTGCCATTTCACAGGAGCATGAGTCTCTGGTAAATGTATGCACAAGGATGTCTGGAATATTCTCAGGTGTCTTACGTGGCACTAAGTTTCTACATACAGGCAACAAATTATGACTGGTATCTCCACTGAGTATGCTGGAGAGAAAATAACTAACTCAAATGAAGACAATATAGACATCAATACTAAGGTGTCTGAATCTCACCCTGAATGTCATTTTAAATGCCGAGTTCAGCTGTGTAATCACAGGTGCTTAGTAAGATTTAAAACTCCCTGTAAGATATCCTTGTCCCACCTGCCAGTTCTCAGGGTCATGGATATTCTCAGACCACGTCTGTGGAGTCTGGAGCATCTCCAGTGACACTGCATGCCCTACATATTTAAGTGGAAGTTGATCATCCACACCCTATCTACAGCCAAAGGTAAACGATGGACATCTATCTTATCTTAGGCTTCTGCTTTAGGAAAACAAAAATTGCCCTCTAGAAATGGTCATGGCTTTCACTTAATCACCCAGGAAGCCTGAACAACTAAATTGCTTGTTTTTAGATGGCTAGCAAGCAGTTTGTGAACCTAAATGTAGACATCTAACATCATTTCAGACATCCTAAACAGTCTGAGGTGTGCACTGAGTTGGCAAGAATGGACCTGTGGGAGATGGGGTCCCTTCTTGCAGTGGCATCTGCCAGCCAGGTGGGATATCCCTGGGTTGTTCAAAGTGACATCCCATGTGTGTGTTTATTCATCTGAATAGATTCACTGATACAAATTTGAGCACAGCACTAAAAGTATCTAGAAAGCATTCCATTTTTGGTATGGCTTTTGATTACAAACAAAAAAGCAAGCTGCTCTGTCAACAGAACCAGAGCATCTGTGAGACAACTGCTTCCAAATTTTTAAGTGTCTTTAAAATACTGAGTTAGAAATTGGTTAAAGCACATGTAGTTAATGAAAGTTTCCTATTGAAGAGGTAAATAACATTTTAGCAACTTCTCCAGCATTCCAGAAGACATTCACTGAATTTCATCTTACTGCTGCTGAAAATTATAGCTTCTTTCTTACTATGTTGAATAGCAATTTATAAATGTTATGAAGCAACTCACTTCCGAATACACCGTTTACATATTTTTAATAAATACATAATTGCTACAAAACACATCTGGCAGTGATATTTAAGTACCAAAAGTTGCTATAATGAGTCAGGAAGAGCAACGCTCCCACACACAACATAGTATTTCTTAACTGATGACAACGTGACTATAATGATGCACTAAGTGGAATTAATAAGTGAAACCTATTGCTTCATAGAATTTCATGCATAACTTTACTTTGCACGGGTCATTAGTATTCATAGTTAAACTGTGTCCTTCGATGTGTATTAATAATGTTCCCTGGGACCACGCAAAAGGTAATTCATAAACATGCCTGCAAGGAGTAAGACACCATAATTAAATCATAATAATTAACATGGATATCGGATTACTTTGAAAAACTGATCTTGATAACTCACATTCTGAGATTTACAGATGGACATGTTTATGGGCAATTCAGTTCCTGTTGCACAGGTAGGTAACCTTTATTCTGCTCTGTATGTAGTTATCTTGTTCATTAAGTAAATTGAATTGATTAAGTATCTACATGAAATTTTAAAATGGGATAATGCAGGTTTCGATTTCTGTCATGCTGCGTACCATAGGAGGGGAACAGACAATCCCAGAGGTGGAGTTAGCACCCATGAGTGAAACACTTTCTCAGCTGTGCAGTCTGGGTGATGAATCAGTACTGCAGCTGGATTTTTCTGCTCCTCTAGGCTCACGTTTCTGTACAGAAGGGGAAAAGGGGGAAGGGAAGAAGACACAGCACTGAGGACAGCGTATTACCCGCCACCATCACCTGTATGCCCACTGTCCCATACGGTTCCATAGGCTGGGAGAGAGAGAGAAAAGGGTGCACACAGACATGGTCTGTAATAGCTTTAGGGAGGAATACAGTAACTTGGAGGTCCCAGTAATTTTCCCAGGCAAGATCACAGTCAAAACTTTAATAAAAAGACTGATTCCAATCTCTAATCTCTCCTTCGGGCTGCTTCTTTGCTATTGCCACTTCCTTGCTCTCCTTTTCCTCCTTTCTTCCCTTGAAATTTTATCACCCCTCCTGAATCCTACATGCGGTCCTCTGCCTAGCAGATTTCATTATATGCTCAGAAGGATCCTTGTCTTCCTGTTAGTTGGAAAAAACCCAGTAGGGCTCACTGGCTATAACTGTACTACTAAATCAAGTGTTCTCCCTTCCCAAAGGCAAGTGGTATCGCGGATACGGCAAATCATTCACTTAAACTCTTTCCTGCCCCAACATAGAGCAGTTGTGTCTGAATTACCTTTTCGGGGAGGGGTTTTGGCATGGACTGTCCTCTGAGATGTACTCCAGCTTTGTCCGGGAGCGGGCTTATTGGCATGGACTAAACCATACCAAGGGTGTTTAAATCAGTAAGGAGGGAAAGTCATTGGAGCTCTAATGCATGGTTTAGCCCTGTTTTATTTACTACTACAGACATAACTAGCAAATTTAAAAAAAAATTAGCAGGACTCTATGAATGATAGCATAGAGATTGTTGCAAATATTCCCTTTCACGCAAAAGTTAAGTATATTTGATGAGATACTAGGCTTATTATCTCCAGTCTGACCAGTATTTGAATTTGTCTTATTTATTTTCCCTTTTAACTAGTCTAGTTATTAATTTCCTTTTCATCTATTTAAGCCTGGATACTGGCAAAAGTACAAAGAAGATTCTTCGGTATTCAAAAAAGATTTTACAAAAACTCATTGCAGTGTTCATCCCTGTGATTTCTACAAATTGCTTAATCTTTAAAACAAGAACGCTTGCATCGCAAGCTCTGTCACAAGCCCTGTGTCTGTTACTTCGCTAAAATGTGTTTCATGGCTGTTTTAGTAATGGTAAATACAAGAAATATTCAGTACCTGTGTTACCATTAAGGGTGGAAAAATTTAGCTTATAGGGCACAGCTAAATTCTGAGTATCAAAAATATTTGGTTCTATCTTTAATAACTGTTTACTAAATAATTATGCCATCTTGTTAAGCCAACACTGAAAAATGGTAATTAAAAAACTATTGAGAGAAAAGTAATAAAACCCAGAACCTGAGAAAGTGACATTCAGTTCATGAACAATTCACAGAGGTAAAAAGGGAAAATAATTTAATACATTATTCATTCTTAGCAATAATTATAGTATAGTAGGACAGTTGATAAGCATCCTAGGTATCAAAACTGTTTGACTAATTTGCTTCTTTTTGTATATGATACATTTTTCTACTCACTAATCGAGTATATTTGTAAAATAACTATTCACCCAATATATCTTCTAATCCGTGTTTAATGCTATATCTATATATGTATATATAAATAAAAAAGCCTTATCATGAAGGCAAAGAAGGAAAACTAAGCACAGGGAATGAGAGTACGATAGGAGACAATGTGACTAGCGCCTAATTCTAAATTACAGAAAGGTTATAATCGGATTTTAAGTAGCTTCTTAATATTTCAACAGTATATCTTCTGCACTCCATAAGCACTAGGATTTTGTTGCTGAGACAAACAGGGATTTGCCCAGAAGTGACCATCAGCACAAAGTTTAGGTGAGCACCATTCTGCTGAAGGAGACCCGCTGTGGTGCCTCCCACAGTGACTGCACAAGAGAGCAGGAAGAAGATTCATCTATCTTATTTGGTAAACTTGATACCAGTTGTGGCCCAGTACTTACTATCTCCAGGCACCAACTTGCTCTCACTTGTATCCACTAGCAGAGTGATTCTAAAGTGACAGTTTTCTTGTCTATAGCTTGGGTGCACAAATTACATAGCTAATCTCCCATCTTCCCTACAAAATCAATAGAGAAATGAGTTCCTCAGAGGGCAAGTATGAGCACTTGATTAATTCCTTTTCTGTATTACTTTCCCATCTAGAACCCATAGAAGACCCCATGGATCCTGGCCTTAAATCAGGTATCCTACACAGAGCGATGGGAGTATATGCAAATACCACATTCCTCTCCCCATTCCTCACATATATCAGTTAATCAGTTAATATTTCTCCTATATTGTTTATTTTCGCTTCATAACAACAGGCTATCATTGCTGAAGAAAACATGAAAAGCATTTTCATATTTGGAACTTCTCACTAAAAATCCTCCTGAAACCAGTGACTGTCTCCTGTGGGTATTAGGTCCAGGACTTAATACTCTTCTGAAGTTTCTAAGAGAAACTGACAGGAGCAAAACCTGCAACACATTCCATTTCTCTTTCAGAGGCGTGTTTGGAAACCTTTAAGCAGGAAAAATATTATCACTTAACTGGAGCTGATCTGATCTGCAGCAGCTGAATCCCTACCACCGACCTCTCCTCATGTATTCAAGCATCATTAAACAGTGGTGAGGCTGAACTCATCTTTATAAGTAAAATATCTCCAGATCCTATTTTTAACTCTTGAAGGCAAGATCAAGACTGAAGTAACTTTTGCCTGGCCAATGCCAACTCCAATCCGTCCAAGTTTGCTTCTGTGTTTGAACAAAGCTCTTCAGAAGAGGCTAACGGGCTTTACATGGTGTTTCAATAAATTATTCAGGAAAAGGAAGTTAACAACCAAAGTTTAGCATTTTTAGCTGTGTGGCAAGATATACCACAAACCATGTCAGATAATCTAAACCTATCTCTTACCTGGGTACTTACAAGAACAACATCTTCAATAATTTGCTCACATAAAAGTATATGCTAGGAAATACAGACTCGGGGACTGAAAAGATTTAGGGATGAATTACTTTTGTATTATACAAATATTCAAATTGCCAAATGACTATGAGTTAGGGGAAATGGCAACACCATACTCCTGTTATCAAGACAAACGTTCCTACTACAAAAAGTGAGTTAAGTATCAAACCTGCCACTATTTAAAATGCCACTGAAATTAACTGAGTTATACACCTGTGAACTGGATCAGAGACAGCTTCCAGTAATGATTTTCTAATGATACATCTCCAGATGGTTTATCATATATAGGGTTTTCTGCTCAGGGGCCTTAAAACACAAAATAGGCATATGGGATGGTTTTAAAACTAAATGGATCTGTTCCAAGTGTAAATCTTCTTTAAGATGTCTGACAGAAAAAAGCCTCTCTATCTGCACCTTTTGGAAAATTATATTTAGATGTTTGTCTCACAAAGTGAGTACGTCCTTGAGACACCCAGACAATTGCATTTGCACAGTTTGTGCTGCAGTAATGTAAATTCATCTTATTACCACTTGTTGAATATTAGCTGCGTATCCTTACAAGCATTTCCTAGCTCAATTACCATGTGAATTACCATGAAATAAGAGTTTTTCGATGACAACAGCATAGTACTGTGTGTGTATATTATTTTCATTCTTTCCCTTTCCTCCATAGTATATTCAGAACATACTTGGAGCTCATTTGAGCCTTAAAATGAAACATGCTAATTATGGCAACAATTACAGAAAATTTACATAATTACAACACTGACCTGCTATGGCATGCAACCAAAATAGGTAGTGACATACTGCAAAACCTCCTTGAGAAGTATTATTCAGGCTTGTTACCAAAGAAAATGTTTGGTTGCAATGGAAGGCAGGTCAGATGCTGTCAGGGGTATAGTGGGAGGTAAAGACAATGAAAGAAGGGGCTGTGGAATCAGCATTTAAAACAGACAGCATGAATCAGATTCTTACAGATCTCCTCAGAGTAGTTTTGTGCATTTTTGACACTGTGCTCAGCTGCAGCTGTGCTTTGCTGTGTGTGTATTATACATTGCACTGCAGGGAGGTGTAAAGGGGAGGGGAAGGTTTCACAGCCCTCCACTGATTCAGCTCCTTATTTCATGCCCTTTAGATCTGCAGAGGAAGTTCTGCTATGTTCCCCCACTTTGCACTGTAAATTAGTTCCAGATAGTAGCATGTCTTGTGCATCATCGTAGGAAGGTGGGCAGCTGCCAGCTGCCCATTGCACAGCAGCTCAGAAGCATTAGGGTACCAGCCCAGTCCTGGATGGAAGGGTTTTTCACCTTGCCAGGAATGTGTAATTTTCATTAACAGTAAAAGCATTAAATCTGTCTGTTACAGAGTGGAAACTTATATTTATCTGACATCTGTCCGAAGGACATCAGAAAACGTTGTTTGCTACACATTAAGAACGGTAATCAGAATATCCCCTCCAGTAATGATTTATTTTCATTTACTAGCTATACTTCATTAGCAAAAATGTTAAAAAACTCGTGTTACCATAGCGTAAATACAGCACATGGCTTGTCAGCTTTGCCCTCGCTTTTCAGATGTGCCTTTGCTCATGTTGATAAAAGGTTAAGTTCTTTGCCATAAGATTTCCTTGCTCCTATCCAAAGAGGTAGACTGCTTTGCATGGAAAAGAAATTCAAGTTAGAAACACTTGAGCATGCCAGTTCCTGAAGGCTTTTGAAATGGAGGGCCACAGATACCTGAGATTTTAAGGGACCACTTCTGAAGCTGAACTGAAAAGTCACCAGCTATGACAAACCTGTTGACAGAAGGCTCAAGATTTGTCTAGAAGGCTCTGCACTGCTGCCAGGAAAACAATGGGAATCTGGAAAGAACCGGTTTCCAGTCCAGTCCCAAAGCTTAAACCAACTCTTACTCCATCCCTGAACTCAGCATAATCCTCTTCAGACCCTTAATTTTCATTTTATTTTCCAGGATTTTACAGCTAATCTTATACTCAGGAAGAATCTGACAAAATGCCTTTTTTTTTTTTTTTCCTTTTACATACTGGTATATGGAGGGTACAATAATCTCCTTTACAATCTTCCTCCAATAGGTCAACCAGAGATAGGTTCTAGCACCCACAGAGGCTGTTCTAGCACCCACAGAACTGAGCTTTCATATCCTCTACCTCACAGCATCCTCCCTTTTAAATTCTTCCCCAGTTTCCTTCCAACATCACTGTATGCATATACACACTTGCTCCAGAAATTAGGAGAGCTTAATATATTTGTCACTCTTCTCGTCCTGTCTTTATCACAGTGCATACTGGGTCAACAGGTACCTTATGTGAAGTTTTCAGATTAAATACTTTTCCCCTAAATATAAGGGAATTAGAATATTCCAGATTTCACCAGATTTTTGCTGAGGAGCCAAAATCCCAGACCAAACTGCCTGCCTCAAATTCTCCTTTTTCTGAAAATTAATTTTCCAGCCCTTGACATTCTGATAAAAACTTCATGTTTTCAGCTTGCCATTCTGAAGCAAGATTAAAATAATTTCACAATTTCCAAATTTCCAGCACAATGGTTATTCTATTTTCAGCACAGCTCCAGTTTGTACCTGTTCTTCACACTGCTGACGATAGATTTTCAATTGTGTTACCCCCTCAAGTCATAATCCAGTCACAGTTTATAAACTGGTATCTTTGTCTGAAGAGTGAAGTGATGGGCGATGATGTGAGCATATTGAAGAGGCATGTGCTCTAGAGTCAGAGGGTTGCACAATGCAAGCTCTGAGCAAAAAATTGGCCTGTCTCACACTAACAGGCCAACAGTTGCTTAATGTATACTATAAAAACACTTTGGTAAGTCTAAACTTTTTACAAATTGCTTATAAATTGAACCTTTAGATAAACTATGACTTGAACTGTGACCAAACACATCATTTTATCACACAGAAAACAATAATATTCCAGACAGAAACTTTATGACTTCCTGTAGGAAAGCAGCAGCTGAGAACAAATCATTTAAAAGAAAGATCGCCTTTTTGCTTGAGTGTTTCTAGAGATAAAAAGGAATAAGAAACAGTGCCAAATATACGTGATGGACTGTGCATGTTACAAATGCTATGTATCTTCTTCCTGATGAAGCCAATGGTGAAGATTGCCATGAATTTTCATAGCGTATGTACTCAGGTTCCCCAGGAAAAGAATCTAACCATAGGCTTTAAAGCCATTTCAAAATTTCAAGCACCATTATATGTCCAGACCTTTAGTCTATATGCAAGATCTGGAAACATCACTTTCTATTAGCACAGTTCGGGTTTTACCGAAAGAATTACCTTTCTGGACATAATTTGCTTCTGCTAACAAAAAAAAACCAAGATAAAACAAAAACGGCTCACTGACAGCAGCTTTAAAAGAAATAACTTTTTTTTTTCTGCACAGAAATGCCAGTGCAGTACTTCAGTGTTTGTTTTATTTTTTTTTCAGGAAAAAGTCTCCCCAAAACTTCCCCTGAAATTTTTGAAAATGAGTGATTAGTTTTTCAAAATCCATCAGTGTATAACACTTGCTATTTCCAAGGAAGCAGCACAAAATAGTAGTATTCTGATGGTGATACTAGTTGTGTGATGATAATCATTTACACCTCAAGGTGAAAGAAACTGCAGTCTAAAGGGCACAAGGAGTATAGGCTCTTTGTAGGCCCTTAAGGTCATAATTACAAGTTCTGTTTTAAAATCTGAGTATCCCAAGACTTCTCCCACTTAATTTTTTTCCCCTTTCTTTGCTTTCTGCTACAGACTAAGACAAATTCCTTTACAGGCTTCAGACCTAAATCTTGAGATATGCTGAATTCCTACCATTCATTGTACTCAATGAGTGCTGTGGACACCTGAAGTCACAGAATCATAGAATGTCCTGAACTGGAAGGGGCCCACAAGTATCATTGAGTCCAACTCCTGTCCCTGCATAGGACAACCCCAAAATTCACAGCATGTGTCTGAGGGTGTTGTCCAAATGTTTCTGTCCAAATGTTTCTTGAATATTGTCAGGTTTGGCTCCATGACTGCCTCCCTGGGCAGCCTGTTCCAGTGCTCCACCACCCTCTGGGTGAAGAAACTTTCCCTAATATCCAGTGTAGACCTCCCCTGGCACATGTCCCTGCCATTTCCTCGGGTCTTATCATTGGTTGCCAGAGAGAAGAAATCAGTGCCTGCCCCTCCTCCTCCCCTTGTGAGGAAGCTGTAGATGGCAATGAGGCCTCCCCTCAGTGTCCTCTTCTCCAGGCTGAATAAACCAAGTGACTTTAGTTTCCCCTCTAAACTCTTCACCAACTTTGTGGCCCTTCTCTGGACACTCTCTAGTAGCTTTGTATCCCTAATATACTGTGGCACCCAAAAATGCACACAGCACTTGAGGTGAGGCTGCACCAGCGCAGAGCAGAGCGGGACAATCACCTCCCTCAGCTGGCTGCAATGCAGGGCTTGATGCACCCCAGGACACTGTTGGCCCTCTTGGCTGCCAGGGCACACTGTTGGCTCATGTTCAGCTTGCCATTGACCAGAACCCCCAGGTCCATCTCTGCAGAGCTGCTCTCCAGCCTCCCTTTCCCCAGTCTGTATGTACATCCAGGGTTGCCATGCTCCAGGTGCAAAATCTGGCACTTGCCCTTGTTAAACTTCATACAGCTGGTGACTGCCCAGCTCTCTAATTTGTCACGATCTCTCTGCGGGGTCTCTCTGCCCCTGAGACTGTCAACAGCTCCTCCCAGTTCTGTGTCACAGGCAAACTTAATCAGTATTCCTTCCAGTCATCCATCCAAGTCATTTATGAAGATTTTAAAGAGTACTGGCCCTAAGATGGATCCCTGTAGACGTACTGGTGATGGGCCTCCAGCCCGATATAACCCCGTTTACTATGACCCTTTGAGCCTGACCCATCAGCCAATTGCTCACCCACTGCATTATGTGTTTATCCAGCTGTATGCTGGACATAAATCACTCATGAACTATAGGTTACAGAGAAAAGCTGACATGAATTTAATAAAAAGTTAACTTGAGATTTCTCATGGATCATGTAGAAGTCTGTGATGGGTCACCACACCATTCTAAGAAGACACATATAAACCTTAAGAAGGGGAGGATGCTGAATCCCTCTTTAGGTGGAGTCATCACTACATTCCAGAAGACAGACTGTTCTTTTTCTATCTGGATGTCCTTGACAACACATCAGTGTACCCTTGTGCAACATACCCAAATCAATGTCCAGGTATGAAAACAGAAGAAATGAATTAGATTTTGTTTCTTATGCAGAGAAGCAGCTACATCTAAAAAAAGTCATTAATCTGAAATTAAATGCAACTGAGTAAATAACATTCCTATTCTCTCCTATAATAATCTCTGTCCAAGATAAATGAATGCATTGAAGCTCTTAACTACTCTTTGATGGACTACAAATGGACACAATGCAGGACAATATTTGAACAGTAATGATTTGTCCTTTTTTCTTCAAGTGTAAGCTGATTGCAAAGGTTTCAGGACCATAGATTAGATAGCTGAAGGGGTCATGAATCTTAATAGCTTCTAAATCAGAGAGATCTGCAACTTACATGCTCTGACTGGAATGCGTATGGAATGTATAAATATTAATAGGTCTGGAAAGGGCTCAGCAGACAAGCTGTCTAAAATTTCACAGTGGGAGACTGGAGATTGAGGCTGCTGTGTACAGATCAGCTAAGAAGCTCCTACCTGAAAATGAACTGTCAGCATGTGTGTAAATACCATTTTCCTGAAGTAATATTTAACATTCTGAGCTGCCCTGGTACAGAGGCATTCTATGCATTGGTGTCTAATGCCACAAAGTTATTTGATATGATGAACATGCACACTAGGCCGAATGCCAGTGTTAGGGAAAGGAAGGCTATTGTGTGCCACGTGTCTGAATCTTGCTCTGGTGATTATTCTGCTGAGACAACTTGCTCGTAGGAACAATCATGAAGCTCATTGCTGTGAGTGCATTAGAACATAAAAACAAAGGTTTGAGGTACAGCTCAAAAAAGTAAAGCTCAGAACTAAATGTCAGAGTAAGATTCTTCACTGGCCTTTAGCTTTGGTTGGTCTTATGAATACACTTATGGACAATGATTACAAAGATGTATCCATGTCTTATTTTTCATGACACAGGTGGAAACTAGGGCCTTTCTTGGCATAAAGCAAAATATTTCTTTGAGGTTTTCCCATTTCCATAAAACATGGATTTCATCCTTGTGATTAAGTTACTTTATGACTGAAACAATAGTTTATTTTCTGCTTTATTGCTGAACATTTTCGTGTATGAGCCTGCATGAAAGTCAATAAAGTTGTACATGAGAATGAGGGCAGGGTCCATAAAATCTATGGGGCAAGGATATGACTCTGAACCACACTAGGATCAAGAAGATATCTTTTTTTAAATTTTTCTTACTTTGAATTGTGGAATATATTGAGTCTCAGGTGCCTCCCAGCTGTTACTAAAACACAAGAAACTTAAACCAAGAGCACTGCAAACACAAGAGATTCCCTTCATTTGTGAGTTCTTGCTCCCATTTATTGTTTTCCCTTACCTCTTTATTTCAAAGACCCCCTCAACGGCCTCATGCTAATGACTCTATCATTGTTATCAGCTGCAATGGTAAGAGCTCATCTCACAGCCTTCCTTCTGCCATCCATAACCACCTGCTCCCAGTTTCCAGGAGGTCTAATAGCATCTGTCCTTGTCCCCTCCATGTGCCCTGCATACCTCGTTATTCTTCTCTTTCCCAGGGACTCTTATGAGCCCATGCCCTGTATGGAGTAAGGACACAATATTCCCACCACTCCTGTGAAATCAGATTTCTTTATAAAAAACATCAGTCATAACAAGTTGAGGATATGAATTCAAGTAATCAAGTGAGAATACAAATAATTTGTTTTGAGTCTTTTTCCCATTAGAAAACAAAACCGGGAATACTGATGTATTTCTCAAAAATATTGCAATTTTGGCAAAACATCTTCATCTTCTGACTGTAAAACTCCATGATGAGTTTCTGTCCGCTTAGTTTTAACCATATTTTTCTATCAGCTTTCCTGTCTGTCAACAGCCTTACAACTAAAAGGAGGAAATCCTATTTACTCAATTGCCTGTCAGAATTAATGGTAAACAGGGGTTATCCATGCCCCAAAGAGCAGCACTGGCATAATAAAGCCAAATATTGTTGTGCTTTACTAAATGCAGATTACAGTACTTTCACTGTGTGTCTCCAATCAAAGGTTCTGCATCAGGGCACATTTGATTCTTCAGGCAGATTGTAGCACTATTAAAAAATAAAAAACTAGTACTGATCATTCAGTAATATGAACGTACTCATATCACCTGTCTAGACAAGCACTACCTCATAAATTCCTCATAAAGCACTTTTTTCCTGTTGGATTAAGCATAATAAGACAAATTTCGGTGAGGACTTCCTTTTTTAAAGGGAAGATATATTATTTTTGTTCTAAAATTTATGAAAAGAAACTAAGACATAATCTGGATAATTAAGCAGCACCTGAAATGTTAGTCATCTCTCTGATTCTCTTCTCAGGAAACAGGAAAAACAAAAATATGAATTTTCTCAATAAATTCCCAAGTTATCAGATGTTCCTTTGTGCTGAGAAATCTTTTCATAAAATGCCATCAGGTGATCCTGGGAGGTAACACTGAAACAGCTTTATGATCAAAAATGAGAACTGAAGCAGCCATTATTTGCACTACGTGTTGACATGGCAGCACTACAGCAGATAGTCCTCAAGGGAAAGAAGTTCCTATGTTATCTGTTTTTCTCCTTGCTATTGCTCCTTGATTCTTCAGTCTCCCATTTGTCATCATCTTTTCACTTTCATTTCTCATTACCTCCAGCTCTCCAAGCCTCCACCTTACTCCTTTCTGTCTCCTGGATATTTTTCAATTTGTACTCCATTCTGGTGGGGTTTTTTTTTTTCATGCCATGAATTTCTTGCCTGTGTTTACAGGTAGAGAACAAAAGTGGCATCTGTGTTCATTGTTGCCAAATTGCCTCTGACCAGCTAGGAATTATGGCATTTCCATTGTGGCCAGTCTCTCTGAGGTTACAAATATATAACGGAAAAAAAGGCAGCCTGTGATCTCAATCTTAACAATCAGAAATTCAGACAAAATAGTCAGAAACTATGGTGAGTTACTGAATGAAGGCAGACGTCCTTTAGACATGAAGAAGTCACAGGTAAATTGCATCAGAAAAGTGCTTAATTCAAAAGTTTCCAAAATAAATTTATCTTTCAAGCTACAGTAGGAATCTTCACTGATACAGCAAACAAGGATGCTCCACTAATTAAAAAATAAAGAAGAACCGCACAAGGAATCTTGTAAGTGCTATGAAAGACTTTTTATTTTGAAAATGCAAAATATGAGATGAGGTATGGTGGGGTCGTAGAAGGGGGTGATCACTGCCATCACTTCAGTCTAGTAGCGTTATGTATCAAAAAGCACAAAGGAAAATTCTCACTCCCAAGAAGTTACAGACAGTGGACACGAGTAGTCAGTCTAGGTGCTCTTATGTTAGATTATATATAAATATATATATATGTATATGATTATATTCCTTTCATTATTCTGTCACTTCTAAAATTTTTCATGGCCCAGATCTTTTTTTGTAAATACTTTTTCTTTCTTTGTCACTTGTTTTTTAATTCCTTCATTTCATTCCTGAGAAGTATCAAGATTACATGCTATTTTCCCCAGCTATTGAGAAAGAAGATCTGTCAAGGGACAACTGAATGCATTTTAAACAAATGCCGAAAGGTATATGCAGATGTCAGTATGCCTGGGGTTGTGTGTTGTTAGGCTTTTTGTGCTTTTGTTTTTTTTTTTTTTTAGGGTGTTAAAAACTCAAATTGAAATTAAAAAAATTATTTTTGATTTACTGCCAGTTTGATTATAAACTGGCATTTATTTGTGTAGGTAATTAATTTATTCTTTTGTGTGCATTCTTATAGGGTCATTCTTAAGCATCTTCTTACATTAACATGTCAGCACTTTCCTCTCAAAATATCTTAATCTTCAAATTGAATAAATTTAATGAATCAAGGATTCATGGATAACCTGGTCAAAAAAAAAATCAAAGAATGGAAAAATCCATCAAGAAAGAACACACTGTTTTTCCATTTTAGAAATATTTTTTCTTCAATATCTGAAGATACTGTTATTTGCAATCCACCATGATTAAAAAACATAGGTTATTGCAATAAATTATTCACATTAGAATATACACAAGAATGAATGAGTAAATGATGTAATAAATATTTAAAGTATTCCAATTTCCACTCCTAAAACAAATTAAATATATCTTTTTTTTTTTTTTTAGGCTTCTCTCTTAACATTATGTGAGAGTTCCACCTAACTAGTTTCCTTTCAGCTATTAATAATTTCCTTAACGTAGTTGTGGCTAATTTGTTAGTACCGCTCCAAAGTTTTCCTTTATGCCTTTGTGGCGTAGAAAAGGAAGGGATCACAGTCTCCAGCGATATGGCCAGTGGTCTCCATGGTGGGTGTTCTCATGACTAATTTCTTTTGGTTTTGACTAATAGTTGTTCAGTCCACATACTGTCCTCTATTTCAGAGAAAAAGAAAGCTCCAAGGGAAGCTTGGCAGAGTGTAAACATTTCTGCAGGCACAAATTGTTTGTATCTTTATAACTGGAGAAAAGAAGGAGGAAGAAGACACACTGGTTAGTCCAGTGTGCTGAATCAGGTAGACTTGATACCTAAGGACTGATGATATCATTCAACTTCTCACCACCAGGTTCCTTTAAATCCCTTTAAATTCAATTAAGTATACATCCTCTATTTTTTTGCTTGCCACTGGTAAATCTCATGAGATTAGACCAAACACATATCCCTGTTTTTTAAGGGGAAACTCAGTTTTGGAAAACTGGATTTTGGAATAATAGATTAGCTGCAGTATAGAGTTATGTGATGTTCAGAACTGAGGCAGGCCACAGGCAAAACCTTCATAACTCTCAACTGTTTGGGTTCAATATGGTAATTCAAAACTCATTTTATATTTCAGTCTTGAAGTACATGTGAACAAACTCTTGTGAATTTGACTATACTTGCAAATACACGGGACATAGCGATGGAAATCTTATGCAGACAGTATATTTAGTGTTATGACTTCTATGTAAGTCTCACAGAGAGGTTAATGAAGTTTCCATGAGTCAAGTTTGAAATGTACCAAGAAAAGCACTAAAATTTCAAACATCATTAATTGTGAACTTAGATCTCCAGTTCAGGTTGGTGCCCAATCTTAATGATGTATTAATCTAATGCATTTCTTCCTCTCCAAAGAATCACCTTTTCAACCCATCTCTAATTAAAATGAAGAGTACCAGTTGAGTACCATTTATATTTCACCGGTATTTATTTGTACTAGACACAATTTCACAGAGTGGCTTCCAGGGGCTGAAAACTGATTTGATTTTTAAGTTCCAGACTTGTCTCTATATCAAAGCATTGTGTTTGTAATAAAATGTCTGTTTTCAATGTCTATTCAGATTAATTTATTTCTGTTAATTGTTGATTACCTATCAATAGGCTTAAGAAAAAGAATGCTTATGGAATCATCCTGTCAATAGGGAGAGAAAATATCTTGTTAAAAGTGTCCCACACTTTTAAGACTCAATAATTGATGCTGAAAATGGAAGTCAAATACAAATCATAATTTGTAATCCAAGTCACAACAGATAGACAGGACTTTCTTTTGTTCAAGTGAATGGGTAATAATAAAAGAAACTTATTGTGTTCTAACAAAGAAGGCGTTTGTGTGGTAGTGAGGAAGAGAGTTTCAGAATTAAAGATCCACTTTTTCATTTGATCACACAGCTCCTCTGCACAAATACTCTTTGCTAATCCCCAGTTTCTGAATGAACCTTTTCCCCATCTACCAGAAATCATTAGCCAGATAAAAATCTTTGCCACCCTCATTTTATTACCTGCAATGACGTTTATTTAAATATAAAATGTTGGAATGGAATAGTCAACTGAAAAGCTAGGCTTGAACTAACCTGAAGGAAAGAGCTACATTTAATTAGAATACTTCTGTATATAAATTGGATCTAAGTAATAGATATATTTTCTTTAGAAAATACAATGTTATATCAGTACTAAAAAAAAAAAAGAGAAATATAGAAGTTTATACTCTATATCCTATTGAGTAACTCATAAAGCTTCAGAATTAGAAGCAACAGCAGTATTCAAGCCTTGTCACAATAGCAATGGTCTGAGTCAACATAATAGAACCACTGGATATTTCTGATACATACTTTAGAAAGGAAAAAAGTGATCAATTACCTCAGTTATCTTGTTTATAACAACAGCTATAGAGAGGCATTACTGTTGTTAAGAATGAACACAAATCCTGTACACATGTGGCTCGCTCTCAGTTGTCCTCACTATTAGATATACACGAACTGCAGTTGGATGTTAATAATTAAAAGAGAGTCCACACAATGCCGGCAAGCTGGCACAGGAGTTGTACATCAGAGACAGGCCTATTCTGCACACCACAGTCATTGCTGTGTGCCCCAAATTCATTGCACGTTTCCCTACTACATTTACTTAGAGTGTATCTCAATACAAGATTAAGTGGCTATTTTTTGTGTAGGTTATTATTAACTTAGGTACCAAAAAACTGACTGTATTTGTAATAACCACAATATGTGGGAATAAAATTACTTAGAAGTAGTTGCTGGCAGTGCACAGAATGTACTAGGCACTGTACAGAGCTTGACTAAGCACTGTTACCGTTTCTGAAAAGAAAACATAATGGCAAGAAAAAACAAATAAACAGTAAGAATCATAATTATTTCCAGAAAGAAATCTTCCAAGTTTGTGCCAGTCTTGCATTTGTCAATGTTCAGCAGTTTCTGGACAAGCATCGGCTTATTAATGAAAGCATTCGCAAAACTTGTTTAATAAAAGGCATTTATAAGAAATTATAACCTATGGGAAGACTCAAACTGACTTTGTTTTAATATCCATTTTTCCCAGAGCTAGTCATGAAAGGGCCAAAGCTTTTTGATAAAAAAGGAAAGCTTTTTAATCCACCAAAGCTTTTTAATCCACCAAAAGTGGATTTCCTTCTTTTGTTTAGAGTTGCCAAATACAGAAACACTGTGACCTAGGTGACCATATCAGCTATCGAAGTGAAAAACTTGTATACTCTCTGTAGACTAAAATTTACACCGCTAGGTAAATGCTAATGCAGGTAATACTAGAAATTGTGATAGTTTACTTGCTTGACTCTTGTATCTAAAAGAGTAATGATCTGAATTGTTCTCCGGTTGCAGAATTGAATTTGTAGACTGTTTGGGAGGAAATATTGCAGAGATACTAAAGTTCACTCTGAATGTACAATGACTTATTTAATGAAATTATAGACATAAAATTATCTTCAGACAAAAAAGTCTTCTCCTAGTGTGTAAGCAGCCACTGTCCCTTGCATCTTTTCGAGGCTTTTTGATTTTAACTACTCTGTTGTCCTGAGACAAAAATAATTTTAACTTACCTCAGTTTAAAGAATCAAACATGGGATAAATATACAGAATGGGCACGATTTGTTTTATAGGGAAGAACCCTGTGATTGCTTTTTATTTTGTATGTCAAATGTAGCACTGTTTAGAGGGAGGAAGACTGGAGGACATTGCCTCGGTATGAGCGCAAGGGCCAGCATATTTATTAATTTATATACAAATGAAAAAATGGGACTGTTGTGGTTCAATATTTATACATTTTAAGTCCTAAACCACTTTCATAGATGTTCATAAGTGTTATATCTGGTTACAAATATCTGCATCTCAGTAGTGTGTGACATAGGTCTTCACTTTTTATTAAAATATAACTCACTACTGTTAGGAAATTGTCAGCTTTTATTGAAATATTTTTGTCTTGCTCACATTTTTTTAAGTGTGAGAGATTATATGGCGTCCCACAATGCACTGACAGGGTAGAGCTGGCTAGGCTACTTCTCTCTTACAGTATCGTACATTTTTTTCAACTGGCAGTTCTGTGGGACAAAGTTTACGAACATAAGAAAAATGTGTTTTGACATTAATACTTAAACCTCTGTTTATGCTTAGAGACCTGAATAGCAACTACCATGACTGATAGTGTTAACACCATTAACAATATAAAATATATGAGTGACTTGGTTTCATAAACATCCCTTTACTTGCTTTTTTTTTCTCCTCCAGCCAGGGACCCCACTGTTTTATCATGTTAACTGTCCATAGTCAAGAGTTGGATGCACACACCCCCTCAGCACTGCTCCCCTCTTTCTAGCCATACCAGGAAAGGAACCATAAGCTACTCCAGAAGGTCTCTAATCCATGCAATGAAAGATCAAGACTGTTGGATACACCAACAAAAGTAATGTAAGAGATATGCCTCTTGCACACATGAAAATTATTGTTATAATTCTTATACCAATCTGACTGTAACACCCTCTGGAGATTTGTAAACTGACTGTATGATGCTGCCTGTTATATCCTGTTTCCTGAAGCCAGAGCTGGACCACAGGCACTCTGAGGGATAACTCGCTGTGGGAGGTTTCCCACTGAAGAGAAGTCTAGGGGGAAGGTCTGGAAAAGGAGGAGGAGGGAGTGGGGGAAAGGTTTCCTAAACTAACTAAAAATAAAAAGATATCAGTATGTCAGTGAAAGATATTCTTTAAACTAGGCTGTTCATTAAAGTATTTATTTTACATCAGTTTTTCCAAGCATGTTAAATGTCAAGTGCAAGTTTCTGTCTAAGGATTTGTTCTTTAAAAATGGCATCCTAGTTACACATAGACAGCAGTGACATATTTAGTTTCTTTCTTGATTGAGGACCCAATCAATAAAATATACTTTCAGTGTATGCATTTTTAAACATACTCTTGAATAGTGTGTTTCAAAAGATTGATTACAAAAAATTTATGTTAAGGAGAATTAAAAAATCTGAATCTTGTTTTTAACAAGCAAATAAAAAAAACCCTAGAGATTTAATTTATGACAAGATAAAATTTAAAAACAATAAAAAAGATAAAATAGTCTTGATATTACTGTAACTCATGTAAAATCTTTTGCTCTGAGTAAATGAGATTACAAGTTTCAGTGGAGATGATCTAATGGCTTGCTGTTACTGAGAAGGGAAGGCAGCCCATGCCCCACTCCCTGAGTGATTTTTTCTGTCCTACTCATTTCAGGCTTTACATTTATTTCTATCTTCTTTCTCATGCCAGATCTGGCTTTCCTCTGACCCATTATGAACTGGTTCAGCTCACAAAACCAACAGAAAGCAAATTACACACATACATACAAAAAAACCCCAGATTCTGTGCAAGGTTAACTTAGATGACGATGCTCATATTACAAGACTGTAAACTAAGGACTGACATTAGATCAAAATTAAATTTCTCCAAGGATTTTTTTTTTAAAAAAAACTACTATATTTCAAACAAAGTTTCTTTTTTTTTTATTTCCACCTGAATTTGACATCCTTGTTACCCTCTCTGGAGTCACAATGGCACAGCATCCACAAGCAGCTGTTAGTGGATGTAGTTACACAGAGGTCCCAAAGCTAGTAATGACTAGTAATAGTAATAGCCAAGCAGCTGTCAGATAACAGACAGTCAATTTTTGCTGTATTCAGGATTAAATCATCTCTGATTAAGCTATCTCTGTGGCAGACCATGAAGGATGTGATGCATTTGTCTTCAGCTTCAGCCATTTTAAAGCTAGGAAACTTTCCTAAACAAGCCATCTTGGCTCTCCTCTCAACTGTGTCAAGACATAAACTTTTCCTACTCAGCATATTCAAAGACAAGTGTTTTTCAGAGGTGTGCTGAAACATTTTCCCAATGTGTCCTTTCTCTTTCCATGGTCTGTAAGGAAAATGGAGATTAGCACTCAGGTAGTAAACCTTACATGGAGACCAGAGGTCAGATTGCAAGATAACATAAGGGATGACTGAAACAAATGAGAGTACACTTGGAAAGTATGTATGCAGAGGAATAATTGGGAAAACAACTTTAGATAAATTAAAAAAAAAACAAACTACAAAGAACCAACAACAAAACAAAGCCACTGAGGCCAAAAAATTCCATTGGTTCCTTCATGACCTTAATATATTTGTCCTCAGCAGAAGAGTTACAACAGCTTAGCATCCCCACTACTTCAGTGATCTGGTTCCTCAATGCCATAATAAGAAGTGGAAGATAACACTTGAATCAAAAATTATTTTTTGCTGTGCTCCTAGGAAACCAGAATTTTAGACAAAGCCATGCTCAAAAGCAGGCTGATCTTAATGGCTCCATTTAAAGAAAATTACTGTGGAAGAATAAAGTCCTGCACAAATGAATCTGACATCTGACGGATTATGGGGGATATCTACTGTTAAAGTCACTGGAATAAAGAAACCACCTCCTCTCTGTGTAACAGCTGAACAAGAATCAGAGTTCAATATAGATATATAGACTTGTATAGTTTTGTTATGTTCCGTACCAGTTATGACATACTTAAAAAAAAAAAGATTCAGAAAAATACAGATTTAACAATTTGTTCACTGTAGTAAAAATTGCAGTTTAAAATTTCCTTCATCAGCACAGATATTTTTACAGGATATACTATTTGATTATCTTTGAGATAATGTAAAGAGAAATGTAAAGAGAATAATTATTCTGTCCATTTAGGGAAGAAAACACAGAGAGCTGAGAAAAAAGAGAGACTTTAAAACCCTTTTTCCTTCAAGAAAAGGCAAGACAAATGAAAAAAAAAAATGATGAAGAGAAACAAAATGCATTGGTCCCAAATTTTGCTCAGTTTTTCATTGCTATAGGAATACACACAGGTGCCATTTTATCAGCAACTCTTCCATCTGGCAAACTAGTACATCAGTTTTGTTCTGTTTGAAGGCTTTAAGATGGCTGTGATCATAAGCTTATGGTGTTAAAACTAGAATCAGACTGTTGAAACAAAATGGTACTACTTCCAAAGAAGGGAAGAAGAGACCTGAGAGAAGAAATAGATGTGAGGTGGGAGGGGGGAAAGGATGAAGGGAGGAAAAGATGAGACTTAACCTCTCAGTTCCACTTTGTTTTAGCAAAGCCAGGAGTGCAGTGTGTTGCTAAGCAGGCCTGCTTTGTTCAGGACATCTTTTTCAAAGGAACATGAGAGAAAGTAACACATTATTTCATTCACCAATTAACTGCAATTTCCAGCATCCTGATTTTGGTCTATTACTTCCGTTCTCTGTTCTCCTCCTGTTTACCCAACATGTTTCAAAGGCTCTAGATGGTATTAATGAAATTTTTTGTTCATGCTAATTCAGTCCTCTCCCTTTTGTACTTTTTCTAATAACAATTAAAAAAAAACACCAACAACAACAAACCAAACAATGCTACTGGAGTCTGAGTAGTTTTCCTACTTTGGTTAATGGAAGTAAAATAGGAGATAAACAAGCAATAGTTACTGGCAGAGCCGTAGATAATACCTCCAAATGGACTCTTGTCTGCAAAGTACCTGTGTGAAACATTCAGAAATGGGTTACAAATCACCCAGCAATCTTCTAGCCGTGTTTATAACATGCCTGGCCAGACTTCCTCAGCTCAGTGACAGATTCTACCTGTTGGCTCTGAAAACACCAGATTAAAACTTAGTTAATTTTTTTCTGAACACAAAGACCTGTATATTAAGCCCCAAAAATATCAAGCAAAGAACCCTTTAAACCAGAAACACTTGCTAGGAGCCCCATTTATCTTGATACATGACCACTTTCACAGCTATTATCATTATTATTAGTGCAATTATTTAACTTAAATAATAATTAATAATAATTTATTTAAAACTTAAATAAGTATTGTTAATGCAGAAATGTTACCCTGGCCCATAATTTTCCCTGAAAAAATACTTTTAGCAGAAATGCTAAGAAATTTAGTACTGGTAATAAAATACATACAGCTTAGATGCAGACAGACCACAATGAGGCCTTCTGCTTCTACTTTTTCACCCTATATGAACATGCGCAGATGTTCCCCTATGGCTGCCTGGGCTTGTTCTTTGTCATTCAGAGCTTGTCTCCTGAACAAGGGAATTTTTTTCAGCTCACCTTAGTATCTTAATTAGGCAGACAGGTATGGTGGAGCATCTTTTTCCTTCATGCCAAAATATATCCATATTTTCCCTACTGCTGTCTAGAACTTGCTGAGAGGGTTTTTTTTCCCCAGCCTCAGTTGGCTCTCTGTGAAGTATTTCCTTTTTATTATTCTCTTTGGGGATTTTTTTTGTCCCCAGGCCCTCTTCCTGGAGACAATTCAACCTGAAAACTACTCCTTCAACTACAGGTAATATTATAAGTTACGAGGTACCTTGTCAAACACGGTGATTAAGATTAAATGCTCTCTGATGCTTATATATGGGAGGCCTTGACAGGAAAGGTAGAGAAATTTTCTGACTGCAGTCTTCCCTGTAATGGTGTCCCTCTTTGATTATTGAATGGCCTGACTTTTGTTGCAGCATTTTGTCTCTTGTTCTTTTTGTCTGCAAAGGGCAAGTGTTAGTATGGTCAGAAATTAACTAACAGAACAATTTTCTATCTGAAAAGATGACTTATTTAAATTATGTTTTTACTGATCACAGTTTTGACAGGTGATTTATTCATAAGGGGGAAAAATACTTTAAAAAGGCCTTTATTAAGAAGTGAACAACCTTTTCAGAATGCAACATAAGTCCAAAGTCACCCAGTGCTGTACAGCTGGACTTAGGCTTGCAGAGTACCACATTCCCAAAGGTGCCTAAAATGCATTCAGAGGTCTCTAAAACTGCCTTTCAGGCATCATATGATGCCTAAAATCTTGCTTTTTGGCTTGCTGTATGTACAGGTAATGAATTTAGTCTTCAGAGGAGTTTTGAGATCTCTTTAAGACAATCTAGGCACTGATAAACATTAAATGGACTTTTCTGTGAAAAGTGTTTTGACAAAAGTCTCAATGAGTAGGAAAACTTCCTCCCTTTGAGATGCCTAAGGAGCGGTCACCTACATTTATTTTGCCTTGGAGGTTTCGAGAGGTGCAGAGGGAAAGAAGAATCAAGTGTTTTGTTGCCCCAAAGTTAAAAAGTGCAAATTTCAAGGAGCAAGCTCCCTCACCTTATTTAATATAAACTGTATGGAGGAAAGGTAATGGGAGGAATGAAACTGTTTTTATATAATGTGGAAGTTCATCACGGGACCCTAAGTATTTTAATGATTTTAATTTTACAGTTTCATGTTGGTGTAGGTCAAGAAACAAACACTGCAGTCTGGAGTAAGAAAAGTGCCCTCACAAGGACGAAAACTGTACAAGAAATAACACTTATAAAACAGTTGGTCCCTAAAAATAATCCACTGTGAAAACAAATCTACAGTATTGTGTTGGAAAGATAGGGGTTGGTTAGTCTGGTATGATGTAGCATCACGGATGTATTCAAAATTGTGGAGAGGTTTAGATCTCAAATTGCAGTGCTAAGCTGTAAGCATTAAAGTCATAATAATCATGATCACTTTAGCCGATCTCTTTCTGTCTCCAGAAGCATGAGTTCTACATCAGCAGAAGACATAGGTCATAAATTGTATCCATAACAGTTTGTAACTTGGCAGCTTTCTCAGGGCTGGGGGGATCCCACCTCCTGAGCACATCTGTGAACCACCTTCTCAGAGGTAAGAGTGAACTCATCCTCTCTACCCACGATGATGTTGTGCCCAGGTGCAGGAGAAGACATCAGGCTGTAGATCCTGGTTCCCCAGGATGGATAAGCTCTGCCCTCAGTGACACTGTTAAGGAAGCCATAGAACTGCAGTTGCAGCTTGTCCTTCTATTCTCCTTACAAACTGGCTTAGATGTCCTTTAGTAAGTTATTGGGTTGCTGTGAATCTTACCCTCACCCAAACCTGTCCTCTCTGTAGCTGAAACACTTACCTCAAAACTCTGACTTTGACCTTTGGGTCGGGTATCAGCCCCTATCTGTGTGCTGCTAAGCATCACAGTGTCTAAACGTCATAGTAGATCTGGACACCTACGTTTATTATTTTAACACTTTTCAGGGATTGATTGGCAAGTTTTATTCTACAAGGCCTTTAGTCTAAATATAGGTCCAAATTTCCATTAAATGTTTTCTGTTCTTACTCTTTTCTGTATAATAAAACCTATTTAGTTAGCTGATTTTTATAGAAGTCCTTTGAAGGGCTTGGGCTGTTTAATATGTTACTTCACAAATACTTAGTCCACAATGTGGAGGAGACCAATATTTTATACCTAAAAAGTCCACAAACTGTTCCACAAGTCCATTTTGCAAATGGCACTGGCACAAAATGTTTGAAAGGAAAGCAAATAATAGTTTTTAAAGGAATGTTTATGCAGAGTATGGGTGCAGGCAGGAAATAGTTCTCTGAGAATACATTTATGATGTGTCTTTCCCAAATTTAGTTTTGATTTGGAATTTCAAGGACTCTGAAGAAGACAAAGTGTCTCCCAGAATTCAGACAGAACTGCACAATTGTCTGTGTAAGGGCTGCTGTCTTGTATCTCACCTGGGAAGACTCCCCTGCCTGCTCTCTCCAGCATCAAACCCCGGACAAATTGCACAGCATTAAATTCTTGTACAAAATTTACACACTGAAATATGTAAATTTTGTTTCTTCCATTGATTATCAGCTCCCTAACCCAACCCTGCCCCGCCAAGCCCACCCCAGCCCAGCCTAAACTAACGTAACCTAACCTAACCTAGCCTATCTTTCTGGTTCTTCTGGAGCCTGATGCTTTGGACTTAAATATAGGGCTTGTTGAAGGGATTCAGTGATGCTTAAACTGGAATGAAGACATGTTTCTGATAAAACCAAACACTTCGCACTGAAAAGCCTGAGGCTGGATTACATGCTAAATTCCACTTGCAGTGTTGTGGCTGAGGGACAAAACCACCCTGAGAAATAATTTCTAAATGGCTGCAACTAGTGTAACTTGAACTCATTTGTCATCACTCTTAGAAAATGATTTAAACAAGTTTTATTGACAATTAGCCTAACAGTTTCCTGGAGGGCCAAAACTATTGTCAGAGAAGACAGGATTGAATTTAAAACTGTGGGCAGACACACTGCTCTGTAGGATGTTCTTCAAGTATTATTCCCTTCCCTGCAAGACAGTAAAAAAAAACCAAACACCCAGAGCACGTAACAGCCTATAAACAATTACTAGCGTCCAAACCACAGACAGTCACAAGAATGCAAAATGAAGGGATATGCATAATTAAGAAAGTTGAGAAACTCTTTAGAAGGAAAAAACAAATGCAATTGCTGGTTAGATTTCAAATTATTTCTCTGATTAATATAAAACCATGCTTAAGTAATATCCTTAATACCCTTAATATTATTTAAACTGATAAAGACTAGGATGTTTTAATTGGGTTCATAATGAAAAGGTGAACAGCCCTTTAACTACAGTGAGAATTTGCCAAGATATAATATTTTAGTGTAAACATAAGATTCCTTGCTATGCTTAGGGAGTAAATGGAACAGCTAGAAATTTCCAACCCCATTCAGGAACCATTAAGTGTAACACAACTGCTAAGTAGTAAAAGAAAAAAAAAAAAACATTTCAATGTCTCTCTGGCAGCCTAAGAATTCTTTTCCTAAATTTCTGCCAATTAAGCCAACAGAAACTGTTGTAAAACTATGAGAGAGGTTATTTCTGAAGCATGCTAAGAATATTATTAGAGAGTTTTATCTGTGATATAGCTATGCAGAATTCAAACATTAATCTGGCATCAACCTGGGAAAATTCACATGGCAGTCATCTAATGGGAAGTAATCAGTCTAGAAGGACTTGCACATGCTACATGCAAGCATGCAGGGGTGTACAATCACACAGGTGCAAAGGTTCTCTTTATGGAAGATTACCCTGGTATTTCAGTGAAAAAATGGTGAAGTTTTAAAAGGTGGTGAAAAAAGAAGTCATGCTCTTTTAGAAGAATTGTGGTTTTGTTTTGTTTTGTTTTAAAGAAAATCATGCCATTTTATGAAATGCTCATGTTTTCTTTATTTATATGTTCTGATATTTCTTAGGTGACAGTAGGGACAATGTTTAGTGTATCTAAATACCATTATAAACAAATACATCTACATTTGCTAGAACAAAGAAACATTTGAAGTTTCTAGTTGTAGACTCCTGCTTTCAGTAACAGGTAGTAGTAACAAGACTCTTTTTGTACTGCTTGAAATATCACTGTTTCTAGTTTGCATTAGTATCCCCCTTTGCATGATTTTAGTTTTTTAACTACCTGTTTATTTTATGCAATGCGTGAATTACCTCTTTCTGCCAGCAGTTGTACCACTTTGCTAACCTCTGTTCTCCCTTATGTCTTTTCTATTTTGCTCTTCCATATGGCCTAACTATATTTTGTTCTTTCTTTCTCCTCTATATGGCAATTTTTAGATGGTAGCTGTAGGATTTTTTCAGGTTGGAAACTGGTTGCCCAGAGAAGTTGTGAAAACCTGCCTTTGAAGTTTTTCAACACATCACCAGATACGGCCTTGAGCAACCTGCTGTGACTGTGCAGTTGGATCCAGCTTTGTAATTGCCCTGTGTTCAGCAGGAGGTTGGACCAGGCGGCCTCCAGACTTTCCCTCTGGTGAAGAAGCCTTCCAGAGGTTTGTGATGGATTCTGGTCAAGACTGAAGAGGTAACAGGAGTGACAGCTCCTCTCCAGAGGGTCTGTTGGTGTGGTTCCTTCCCTGAAACAGAAGACACTAATCATTCACAACCATGGCACAATGATCACATTTGGCCTGCTAATTTATACTGGAAATTAATCCACAGTTACTAGGACATTTTCATTCCTGTAATAACACTGGCTTTTTTGGAAGTGCATAGGCTTCAACGGGTTTAAAACCTATACTTTTTAATGGAAACTAAGAAAAGGATTTAATTTTTTTGTTTCAAAATAGTCTGCTTTGGTGTTTTGTAAGACATTTGCTCTTTTGTTCTGTTTAGAAAAGCTGGCTATGTAATACTGTTTACAGGATGTATTTAAAACTACACAAATTATGTTTCATTTTATGATGCAGCATAAATATAAATTATGCAACTGGTGGCTCTCCTTAAAAATTCTAATTTAGCTTTAGGAAGTTAGCTGTAAATTGCAATTTACCATCTGCTCACCATATACCTACCACTTCTGGAAAAGATAAATTGAATTATTTGCCTTACCTAATGCAGAAATATGCAAAGACCCAGTTACACTTATTAAGAAAGATTTGCTAACTCTTTAGAAAAGACTCATGAGTAATTTTTAAGTATCAGTACAATATATACAGAAACACATTAAAAACTGTTCTAACACTTTTGTTTATGATATGAAATATCTTCTTGTTTTCATAGCAAAAAAAAAAATCTTGCAAGTGCTAAATTTTAATTATACTTAGCGAAGGGATAAAATTAGGAAAAAAAGCAGAAATTTTACTAAAAAAAAATTAGCACTAGTAAGTCAGCAGAAAGAATCTAAATTAATTAATGAAAACTACCTTATTTGAAAATTCTTTGTCTCAGATCACAGAGGTTGTAGCAAAGGCTCTTTAAATAAGGCTTTAACTTACAATGTCCCTACTTTATAGTGTAACACTAAGCTACAGATGGCTTCTTATGCACATTCTTTAATTCAAGTAGATCAGTACAAATTTCAGCAAAAGCCAGACTGTCTTAATGCTCTGTCTAGTAAATCTCCTGTACACATTACTCATAGGTGAGTAGATGCAAGTGGAATTGAAATCAAGGCACAGGAAGGGGGCAGAAATGAGTCCCATATGAATGAAATTCAAAGTCCACAGCCTTCACTGAGCTGATACAACCTCTTGGAGCCTCTTCCCACTCAAGTTCCACAGGCCTCCATCAGGGCTTTAAAGCCATGACATGGGGCTCTCATCAGCTCCCCATATTGTTTGTCTTCAGAAATGCCCACGTAATTGGATTTAATGTGATATGGATAGTTTATTTGGGGAAAACCCCAAATACAGAGTACAGTGCACTCAAGCCCACAACTATATGCCAAGGGATTCCACCCTGGCAGAGCCAATCTACTCCATCTGCATTTGACAGATTACACAAATAACGTTAAACAAAAACAATAACCAGATTTTTTTTCCTCTGAAGACCCTGATTTTGCTAGGACAAGATGATACACTGTGATGAAGCTGTCTGCATGGCTATTTGAAAAAAAAGTCCTAGGTCTGAGAAGTTTGGCCAATTTCAAGCTTCAGCCAGCTGACACACAACATGGACTTGGACTTGAAGTTCTGTCCCTGAGCTCATTGTAGAGATTGAGCTCCTCAGCACTCACATATGATTGAAGTCTGGTGGGACTCAAGAAAAGGGATTTGTCTGTCTAACACTCTTGATGGGCCCACACCTCTGGGATTGGATGTTGCTGGCAGTGTCAATCTTTTATTCAACACGTGGAAAGGCTGAATTAAATTTTCCTCATGGAAGTGTTCAATATGGTATTTATTACGTCCTTGGAAAAAGCCTTAATCATTAGGCTGTAGGATAACGGCAGAAGGGAGACTACTCTACGTGGTTGAAGACAGTATGCTACAGAGTTACTTTCATTATTTACTCTGCCTTTGCTAATTTTTAGATGTGTTCCTGGCTTTTTACCCTGCCAATTGCCTCGTGGTCTTGTCCCATTCCATAATGATGCTTGGGAAGCTCAAAAAGAATTGCTGTCTCCATCCTTTTCCTCTCCTGTGTTCAAAACAAAATAAGAAATAGCTCTAGCTTCAAGCAGATTGTGATAGAAGTAAGCTGGCTAGAAGACAAGAGCTTGCAGGAAAGAGAGTAGAAAGAAACGGAGTGTGCACTGTGAAATTTGGAAATATTGCCAGTCTCCTGACTTTTTTGAGTTTCTTTGTTTTATTCTCCTTCAATAGAACTTATTTCGAGAAAGTATTACTTGGAATGACAGAGTGCAGAGAGAGGGGAAGAAAAGGAACAAGTTTAATGATAGCAGAAGGAGAGAACATGTCCCAGTAAAATCTATGAAAGGCTGTCAGACACTGACAGCTTCATCACTAGAGCTGGCAGGGATTTTTCAAGCAGAAACCAATTTAATCAGGAAATGTCAATTTCTTGAGCAAGGAATTTTCTCCATGCATGTTTTTCTTTTACACAAGTTCAATGGATGCTAGTTTGAACAGTCTTCTAGTAGGGTTCTTGGCAACCTGAGGATATTTGGCTGCAGAGCAATGGCTAGCAACTGGTCCTGTCTCTGAGCAGCTAGTTTGGTCAGTTTTTCTGCTGGGACACCGTCAGTAAGTGGCAATACTTGAAATTTCTCAGTGGAGCTTACTTGTTTGTTTCTCTGATTTACTGCTTTGCATCACTGAAAGACAGTGGGAAGACTTGGAAGACTACTAAGCATTGCCCATTTCTGTACACTGGTGCATAAAAATAGAAGTCATCAGGACCCTCTCCTTTTCGGATGGTTTCCTGAGGACTCCTCCCAAGTTTTACTCCTCAGGTTTACATGTTATGACACCCCCTCAGTCAAACACTTGTGCATGTTTTATTTCTGGTCCCACTCCAGTGAAACAAAAAAGTTGACATGCATCATCCCATATCAGATTGAATAAACCCTATGGTTTCCCTTAGTGTCATAGAATCATTTAGGTTGTAAAAGACTTTTAAGATCATCAAGGCAATCCGTTAACCTAGCACTGCCAAGTCCACCACTAAACCATGTCCCTAAGCACCACATCTACACATGATAAACCAGTCCTTCTCACTTCATTGCTCTGCAGTCTGCCTGCAAATCCACTGCATCTTGCCTACATACAAGTGTATGTGCATGTGTGTGCGCATGTATGTATATGCTACAGCTTGCTCATCATACAAATAGCTTTTCTATTTGTGGACCAGGCTAGATTAATTTTCTGTGCCATTTGAATATTCTGCTGAATACTATGCCTTACTGTTAAAATTAAATTTACTTTCTTGGGAGAACCAGCATACTTGAACCCTAGGAGATTTTAGCACTATCCATTTTTGCTGGGGAGTATTTTGTTCTCTGGAAAGCCACAGCACCGAATACTTCAATGCAGGAATCAACCTCCCTTTTGTCTGGGATAAAATATTTCTTCTACCACTAGGGGACAATGTTGCTCTTCTTTTAATAGATTAATTCTGGTGGCAGTGGTGAAGCATTTTAAGGTATTTTTAGCAAACTTAAGAGAAGTGTTAAAAATGGTTTCTTTAATACAAAAGAACACTTTTCCTCAGCATCTATAGTACTTTCAGAATGCATGCTCTCATTTGAAACAATCAAAATATTTCTATTTTAAAGAAGAACCAAACCCAGGGTTTATTAGTGTGAAACTCACTTTATCAGTGTACTGTTGAATGTGAAATTGTATTCAGTATCCACTCCTATTCTGGCACAAAGAAAATAGTTTGCTTTATTTCTCAGTTTTGGTGTTGTTGGGTTTTTTAATTTTTTTTTCTTTTCCTTTGGGATAGAAAGATGTTTGGTTGAAGAGCTCATTAGTAAAGAAGAATCAAGATCAGTTAATAATGCAGTTGGATGTGCACATACACTGCATGAACCATTCCTCTCTGTGCTCTGCTCTGAGGCACTAATTTGTTGTTGAAGCTCCAACATGCATAGAGTTACAGAAATGCATAGTTTCTGGTGAAAGGCATCAGAATTTGAGAAGAATATGCAATGATTTTAAGAAAAAAAATCTGAGAAAGGCAGCAGGAATACAAAATTATTTTGCTTTTAATATTAGTCATTTTCCAAATATGTATAATTATCAAGGCAAGCAGCTTTACTGTAATAGAGAAAATACTACAAAATCTCAATAACTCCTAACTATGTATGAATTTAAAAAGCAAATAAAAAACCCAAATGAAAGTAAGTCCAATGTATTAACCTTCTTTTTTCTGCCACTATCTTCAGTTTTCCTTTTACTACTATGTTTTACATAAAACACATCCAAACCATAGTTTTCAGCTAGCTCAACAATGTTAAAAGAGAAGACATAGTGCGACTGAGTCACATAATACCAGTTTCACTCACAGCAAATGTTCTATGTGTCATAATTACTGGCTGTTTCATTATTCCTTATGTCAATAATACAGTAGAACATTTTTATCACGATCACCTTTAAAAATCGTAATTGTCAAACATACACTTATTTTCCTTGATTACAGTGTTGTGCCCTAACACCATTTATATCTGCAGCAAGTCATTAGGGGTACAGATTAGTGTGGTTCTTATTTGAAATGCACCTCATCAGCAGAACCGCCCTGCATTTTCTCTGCATTTTCCCGCAGGAGTCCTGAGCCTTTGAGCAGTCTCCACTTAGCTCTAGTGGAGACGACCTGCACAGGTCTCAGGGGGTGCTCAGAACAGACAGATCCTCTGCTGCAGATACCTAGTCTCTTTACACAGGCCTCTAAGAAACCTAGATCTAAAAGGTATTGGAAATCAGTAGAGCTGGCCAAAGTTCTTCAGACAAAATGATAATCTTCAGAAAACATTAACGTAACCAAGTTATAGCTAACAGACATTTTTATTGGTTTTGATGATATGTTTTTTTTAAACCAGGGTAAAATCTGGAACAAAATCAGGCAATGAAACCCAGGATAACCCTCAACCCAGTCGTCAGGTTGAGACACTGGAGACAGAAGTACAAGATCCTGAAATAAAACAGGTACTGCAGTGATAAAATCCAGGCCTAACATAGTGTTTGTTAGTAGCTCATCTGTGTGTGTTTATCCTTTCTTATCAAAGCCTTTGAGAGCACTTGCTTTTAGTTGTATTTAGTTATTTTAATGTGTGGAGGAAAACACATTATCGTAGTTATAAATGGGGAAAATAGAGTCAAGATGAAATAGTTTCAGAAACACACTTAGAAATTGTGTAACAGAGCTTGAAAACAATGCAGATCACCAAAATAACAACCTGCTTTCACATCCACTACAACAAAAGAAGGTAAAACTCCATGTTTTTCACAAAGCAGCCTGATGTTGAGACATTGGCAGCCTACATTCAGGCATAGATCCCAGTCCTCTGCCTGTATGGATCTGCTTGTTGCCACCACCAGTTGAATTCTGCTGCTTTACAGCATCTTTCTGCAGCACTTTCTGAATCTGGCTATAAGATTATTAACAGAATAACAAAATAGTGTGGTACACCTACCCGGTAATTCAGAATCACTTGTAATTGATCAAATTGAAAAGACTGGTGACGGTGCAATTGAGATGGCTGCTTCAAAAGCTTTCCAGTAACTGCTTTTGCTTTCTACTTATAAAACGCTGCTTCCAAGGTCACTGATGCTGACCTTTACTTATATTAATAATGGCTACATTCTCTAGTTACAGAAATTATTTCATTTTACTCTTGAGGTCCATCTAAAACACCAGACATTTAACAAACAAATAAAACAGAGAATAAGATTCCAGCTCCTATTATGCTAAGACCCATTTAGTAATGCTAATCCTAAGAGCAAATCACAGTTTTTAATTCTCCCATTTAAAATAAAATGATCCTTGATGATAGAAACATTAATTTGGAAGGCGAAAAAGGTCCTCTGCTTAAATAAAAATGCCAGAAGTGAGATTGTAAAAATAAAGACGGGACACTGATCAAATAGTTTGAGAAGAATAATTTTAAAATCTGAACAACAAAACCCAGTGCCTTTTAAAAGAAGGAGCAGACAGCAGTCTTGGAAGCAGTAGCCTATGGGGAAGCAACTGGTAATTTAAGGCTCAGTCATGGAAGATGTTTAACACTGTGGTTTCAATCATACTACCTGGAAATCTGTCATAGAGCATGGATATCAAATGTGAGCAGGAGTTCTGGCAGGTGGAATTCATGGTGCTCCAAACTCAGCGAGAAACTAGGCACCCTTTTGTGTAGCTTTCAGAGCAGAAATACGCTAATATGTCCTTATGGCTAGCGATAAGAAAGAATGTCAGTATGTGGGGGCACAGTTCAGTCTCACCTATTCAAGTCACACAAGATGCATTCAGATTAGTCTGAAATGCAAGGCAATGAAAATTAGCAAGAAACAAGATAAATAAATAAATATGCAAAATTGCAGTGTGCGTTTTTAGACTCTAATATCAGTTGAAGTTACATCTATTTCTGTTGTTTGATTTTGTCATCTCTGTTTTGCCAGTAACAGAGGGGGTGTCATTTACAAAATAAATCATAATTTGACCTCTAGCAAGCTCTGCATATGAGCTACAGATGACAATTTAGCACCAGCTGATTCTGACTCCTGCGGAAGGAATATGGAGGAACAAGCACTAGTTGGCCATTTTAACTCACAAATTATCTTCTCGGTCAAGATGCTTTCTAGGTCTGTTCCTAAGAAAGGGTTGCATATTGTGGCCAGATAGTAAAAGAAATGCGTGCAGAGGCAAGTAAGCTGGTGCTTGCCAATTAAATTAACCAAATATTAACAAATTTCTATGAGCAGAGATTAGTGCTGAAGTTTAGAAACAGTTTCTAAACAAAAAAAAAAAACAACCCACCATGATTTACATGAAAATGTGAAACCAAAAGTATTTCTAATAAAGGTTTTCATTCTGAAAGCAGAAAATTTAGTTTTGCCTGGGGCCCAAATGATGATTTGAAAACTGTACTCTGCTGTTACCTAATCCTGGAGGTACTCAAATTTAGCAGCTAGGTCCTTCATCTGTTTTAAAAAGCAAAAGGCTCTTCAAGCTGTTTCTGGAAGTGTCTGAAACCCCTCCAATTCTGAGCAGCTCAGGACTTTACTCTTATCTGAGCCTGGTCAAACTAGGGATAGAAGTAATCTCCTCTAGGTTTAGATGTCTTCAATGCACAGACATTTATGTCTGTGCAAACCAGTGGGAAGAATGCTTTATAATAGGACAGATTTTATAATGTCATCAGAACCAATGGAAAGAAATAAGCATTTCTGCTGCAGGATTCAACTTATCTGTTTTCAATGTCTATACAGAAGATGAATCACGTCCCAGATGAGCCCAAGTGGCTGTCTGTGCTGTAGACATATAAAATAGATTAGATGAATCCTGCCAAATTAGTTTTTGCTGAAGTCCCCTAAGGATTTTGATCTGATAAATGACCTCTCAGTGTGTTTAATACACGTCTAAAGAATCAAGGTCCCAAAAACATGTTTAGGTGACTGCTTTTCACATAATAGTTTAATAATTGGATTTTTTATGCAGGGAACCAGTGATCAGCCCAAAATGCACCTCGGATTTTCGTGGTTAAGACACTTGCAGGTTCCTACAAGAAAGTCTAAATCTTCGTAGTATAAGTAGTGCTGACTGATAGAAAGACTCTCAATTCCCATTATTAAGGAAAGTCTCAGTGCAAAAAAGAATTTGAACTTAAATTGGGCAAAATGAGCAGAAGTCTGTAACTTGTGGTTGGGGTAATTTTCATGTTGCGGTACCTTTCATATTTCCTATAACATATCGCTGGACCACTTCACGTTTATTCTGGGTTTTTTTGCTGCCAAGAAAGTTTCTGTATTTCATACCAAAAGAATCATTGCATAAAATGTATAAAACTGCCATGGGAATGGTTATCAGAGCCCAGGCTCTAGGTATGGGCCAATTTTTGCTGTTTCCAGTTTTAGGAAACTTGTGTTCCTTTCCAGAGCAATGACACCCCTTTCAACAGGAGTAGGATAAATCACAGAATCACAGAATGGTAGGGGTTGGAAAGGACCTCTAGAGACCATCTTGTCCAACCCACCTGCTTGAGCAGGGACACCTAGAGCAGGGGGCACAGGAATGCGTCCAGGTGGGTTTTGAATGCCTGCAGGGAAGGAGACTCCACAACCTCCCTGGGCAGCCTGTGCCACTGCTCTGGCACCCTCACAGTAAAGGTGTTTTTCTCATGTTTATCTGGAACTTCCTGTGTTCCAGCTTGTGCCCATTGCCCCTTGTCCTGTCATTGGGCACAACTGAGAAGAGTCTGGTCCCATCCTCTTGATGCCTACACTTCAGACATTTCTAAGTATTGATAAGATCCCCCCTCAGTCTTGTCTTCTCCAGGCTGAACAAACTCAAGTCTCTCAGCCTTTCCTCATAAGGGAGGTGCTCCAGTACCTTGATCATCTTGGTAGCTCTCCGCTGGACTTGCTCGAGCAGTTCCATGTCCTTCTTAAACTGGGGTGGGGGGGGGCAGAACTGGACACAGTACTCCAGATGTGGCCTCACTAAGGTGGAGTAGAGGAGGAGCATAACCTCCCTTGACCTGCTGGCCACGCTACTTTTAATACACCCCAGGATACTGCTGGCCTTCTTGGCCACAAGGGCACATTGCTGGCTCATGGTCACCTTGCTGTCCACCAACACTCCAAGGTCCTTCTCAACAGAGCCACCTTCCAGCAGGTCAGGCCCCAACCTGTACTGGTGCCTGGGATTGTTCATCCCCAGGTGCAGGACCTTGCACTTGCTCTTGTTGAATTTCATGAGGTTCCCTTCGGCCCAGCTCTCCAGCCTGTCCAGGTCTCGTTGGATCACAGCACAGCCTTCTGGTGTATCAGCCACTCCTCCCAGCTTGGTATCATCAGTGAACTCCCTGAGGTTACACTCTATCCCATCGTCCAGGTCATTGATGAATATGTTGAACAGGACTGGACTCAGTACAGACCCCTGGGGAACACCACTAGTGACAGGCCTCCAACCAGACTCTGCACCATTGATCACAATGCTCGGAGCTCTGCTGTTCAGCCAGTTCTCAATCCACCTCACTGTCTTCTCTTCTAATCCACACTTCCTAAGCTTCTCTGTGAGGATGTTATGGGAGACAGTGTCAAAAGCCTTGCTGAAGTCGAGGTAAACATCATCCACTACTGTCCCTTCATCAACCCCGCCAGTCATGACATCATAGAAGGCTATCAGGTTGGTCAAGCATCACCTCCCTTGGTGAATCCATGCTGACTGTTTCTGACAACCTTCTTTTTCTCTACATGCTTGGAGATGACCTGCAGCATGAACTGCTCCATCACTTTTCCAGGGATGGAGGTGAGGCTGACTGGCCTATAATTTCCTGAGTCTTCCTTCTTGCCCTTTTTGAAGATTGGAGTGACATTTGCTTTCCTTCAATCCTTGGGCACCTCTCCTGTCCTCCATGACCTTTCAAAGATGATGGAGGGTGTCTTAACGGCAGAATCCACTAACTCCCTCGTGGATGCATCCCATCGGGGCCTATGGAATTGTAACATTCCAGTTTGCCTTGGGGATCCCTAACTCAATCCTCAACCAAGGGGAAGTCTTCCTTTCTCCATATTTTCTCTCTCCTTTGGGGGCTGAGATGCCTGAGGGCCAGCCTTAGCAGTAAAGACTGAAGCAAAGAAGGCATTCAGTAACTCTGCCTTCTTCGCATCCTGCATCACCCGGGCCCCTACCCCATTCAGCAGCGGGCCCACAGTTTCCCCAATGTTTCTTTTACTGCTGATATATTTGAAGAAGCCCTTCTTGTTATCTTTGGTGTCCCTTGCCAGATTTAGTTCCAAGCGGGCCTTGGCCTTCCTTTTTGCACCTCTGCATACCCTGACAATGTTCCTATATTCCTCCCAAGCGGCCAGTCCCTTTTTCCACATACTGTAAAGCTCTTTATTCCATTTGAGTTTTTCTAGAAGCTCTTTGGTCATCCATGCAGGTCTCCTGGCTCATTTGCTTGACTTCCTCCTCCTAGGGATGCACCAATCTTGAGCTTGGATGAAGTGGTCCTTGAATACTGACCATCTCTCTTGGGCCCCCCTGCCTTCCAGAGCCCATGGGTTTCCTCCAAGCAGGTCCAAAGTTGGCTCTCTTGAAGCCCAAGGTTGTAATCTTACTTGTCACCCTGCTTCTACCACGCAGTATCCTGAACTCCACCATCTCATGGTCACTGTAGCCAAGGCTACGCCAACTTTCACATCCTCAACCAGACCTTCTCTATTTGTTAGTGTAAGGCCAAGCAGCACATCTTGCCTCTGTTCCGCCATCACCAGTAAAGCTGGACTCCAGCTCTAAGCACAGACGGTGATGGTTACACAAAGCTACCTGGAGACAGGAATTGCATTCCCATCAGAGTGTATCATGTGCCTTCATCTTTTCATTCCTGTGTCTTGACCTGGTCTTGATCCTAGCTAATTCTCCTTTTTTGTTTTCAAACAGATATAAACATATATGTAGGACAGAAACACTTAGTAAATCTCTGCACCACCAAGTGTAATTTTCCCTGCAGTGGCTGCAGAACTCCATACACATTATGACACCTAAGTCTCACTAAAGAAAAGACACCGTTATTTCTCAGCAACAACACCACAACAGATTTACCTTTCCAAACCAGCTTCTATGTTGCTATTCCATTTTCTCTGCACTGTTTCAACAAGAATATCTACATCATGTATCAAGTGCATGTTCAAACCCCAGACTGTCTTATGTCTGTGAGGCTTGGGTTATCCTTGAGCCTACCAGGAGGCAAGATCCTCTTGAGATCTGACCTGTATGCATCTGGGCACTGATGCAATGGGCAGTCTGTGTCTGCCACCCCATGTTCCACCTGCTTTTATGCTCTTGTCACAAGACAGACATCCAGCAGAGATGGGATCCGTCCTACAAGTGCCCTGAAGCTACATGCTGTAAGAACAGGTGAGATTTTTCAAAAGTCTGTCTCAAGCTGCTACTACAAATGCACTGCACTCCCAGTGACCAGAAAGCACCTTGGTTTCAATCTGCTCCCCTGCCTGGCCATGTGAAGGGTAGCCCTTAGCAGAAAAAAAAAGAAAGAAATTAAGCTTCCTCCTATTCCAGCTCATACCACAGCCCTGAAGTAAGAGCAGAGCTGAGCCCAGAAACCCAACCTCAACACTACATTTATTTGAAGCTGTGGAGGTCTGGAACCTCACTCCCTTCTCAGGCACTTGTTTCCCTTCATACAGGGCTAACAAAATCAGATACAGTCGTTGCAATAAAATCAGATATGTTGGGCCTTATGCTATTTACAGTTCCCCCAGTTCCTGTCTCTTAAGACCTTCCTTTTCTTCTCATTTAGGCAGCCTGGCTGTACATAACCTCTCTATATGGAAATCTCACCCACGCCATTTCTAATGTCACCAGCGGTATTTTTCCCCTCTGAAAAGGGCCCAGCCTTTTTTTTTCTACAAAATCTAGTGTTTCCAGATGTCATAGAGGTCTTCCATGAGAAAGGTTTGCAGTTGTTCCAGAAAGCCTGATGTAAAAAAAAAAAAAAAAGCCCAGTTCCAATAACAGGGGCAGTAGAAAAGTGAGTTACAGCTGGTCCTGACTCTGCCCCAGCAGGGCATCACTTGGCAGCTTTTTACGTAAAAGTGAAAATGAAATTGTTTCTTGCCTGACCTTTCTCTCATGTTACCATCTAAACCCCTAAGAAATTCAGTAGCACTGAAATATTAAAATAAAATCATCCATTTGTGTGAATAATTGTGAAGATTGTAATCTTCAATTATTCAAAGTTATTAATGCAATTTAATTTTTAAATTCAAACCATTTGGACAAAGAAGATAGGACAGCATGGTATTTTCCATTTTGTTGTTTCTCTTTCACTTCCTAAAGCAATCGAATATACACAAGTCTTGGAATCACAGTAGAAGTGATTACATGATTAAAAACGTAAGGGTACGGTTTATGCTAAGACTTCCGCTAGAAAGAAGTGGTTTTCATGAATATTAAAATATACAGTAGTTAGAATAACAAAAGTAACAATAAAATCAACACCAATAACTATAACGGCAATCAACTATTTTCCTGTGGCAAATGCTTTCTTGAAATTACTGGTGTTTGTTTTTTTTTAATCCACTCCAAAACATTGTTATTTAGGAAATATTTAATTATGAAATTCTAGAGAAAATTTTACTTTGGGGGTGGTGGTGCTTTTTATATGAGAAATGAGAACTAAATATTATATTTTAATGTCATTTTTATTTTTATTTTCCCTCTAAATATGCAAAGAGTTATTTTCTTTAAAACTTTTGAGATTGCTATGTGGAGTTCTGCAGTTTCTTCCTCCCTCATCCATTTATCTTTCTTTTATTTTTCTTTCTTTCTTTCCTTCTTTTTCTTTTCTCCTCTCTCTCATTTTCTCTCTTTCTCTTCGTCTATTTATTTCTTCAGTATGTTACCTTTATGCTATTTTCACTTTAAATAAAGGTGAAAGTAAGACAGAAAAACCACAATCGTTGTTTACTATAAAAAAGGATTATTTTAGTTAAAAAACTATTTTTTCTTTCCAAAATATTTAAAATAATATGACCACGTATTTCAGGGAGCTCGTGTCATAACTGTGACAGTTACTGTAACACTAACTCCTAATTCAATTCATTGACTATAGCTTTCCAGTGCTACCTCACAACCTGTATTTAAGTTTCAAACCCTGAGAAAGTATGCATTATTTAAATGCATAATATATTTACTCTCTTCAATGCACTGTAAAGTTCATATGATTTATTGCTGAGTGTGTTTCTTTAAAGATATGTTTGGTATTGTTACAGTAACCTCATTTTTTATTGAATACCGGAGTGAATAACTATGTAAAACCTGCATGATTTGTTGGCATTAAAGCTAAGGCTGCCTCCAGGCACCGTTAACTTATGCATCATCCTTTACTTAATTTCTCTGTTTTGTTTTAATTTGTAAACTGTCTCTGAGCTGGAATGCACATTTTTCATGTAGGTTTGCTTCACTGGTATTAAGAACCTATCTTACTCTCCTGAGTATTCGGCTTACTTTATAATAGGTGCAGAGGAACAGAGTTTATTAAATTGCAGTAATATACTTTGCATGTTTCATAAGTGCACAAGAATTCTGTTTAAACAAGGTTTTTAATTATGTGTAACTCATGCCTAAAATGACATTTGTGCTGACTTGCCAGATATAAAATAATCAGTCTGCCCGTCAACTTTCTTAATTGCGTCCTTTTATTTCCTTTCAAGACTTTGCCATCTTAAAGGTTTTGACAGAACCAGACTATTACTTAAGTGCAGGGACTCTCCTTAAAACTAAACTACCTGATTTCATTGGTAGTTTTTCAGCTCAACCAATCTATCAGATGTCTTCTCTTTTTTTTCAGCCAGATTATAGGTGTGTCCGAGATTTTAAGTCTGCCCTGCAGATCTAATTTGTGTATGAGAAGAGCAAGCCAGAGGGCGAGTCACAGCATGGGGATCCTGAAAGCTAGCCTGGAGGTGCCCCAGATGAAGCTTTAGACTGCATTAAGGGATAGTTGTATCCACCTTCTCTATGAGGACCTAAATTTTCTTGCTGAGGGAGGCAGTTGATTTGAGTCAATCCTGAGTGCGGCCAGTCCACAAAAGCAACGTGGATCACTGGGAGGTTCGGGAATCACTGGAAATTTCACACTGAACTCACATGGTCTTTATAACATCCTTAAATGAGTTCTAGAGCTGCTAGAAACTGCATCACTGGCACAAGGCTATTACTGCAAGTGTAGTTGTAGCAACCTAAATTGCCTTTCCCTCTCGTTTATGCCTACTATATAGTGATTGATGGCAGCACAGCTGTTAAATCCTTGGAAGTGGTCTGGTCTCTACAAAAGGATGGGTTTCACCTGGGGGTGGGCCCTGGGTTGGAGGTGGGGGAGAGAAAAAAAAAGAACAACAAACCCACAACAAAATACCAAAGAAAAAATAAACCCACCAGACTCTGAGTGAGTAATTAATGTCAGGTTTTATTCTTGTTCAGTGAGAAAAGTTACATGCAGTCATGTAATTGATAAGAGAGGTACCTTATCTTTTCTGATAAGAGAGAAATATACATATTTCTGGTAGGAGTTAGTGGTGTGTTTTCTGATGCCTGTGTTACTGACCGAGCATTTGAATGCCAGAGTCACAAAGTATCTTTTTCTATCAGAAATTTCCTAGGATGCTTGGCTTAAAATCATCACATTTGTTTATAACTAGGAACAAAAGGGCAGTGAGGTTGGAGTGAAGGAATCAGGTTTTCATTATTAGAAGCCTAATAATATCTCCTTACACTTAAAAAGTGATATTGAAGTCTCTTCCTAAAAGAAGTTACTTCTCCTTTGCAGATATAAAATGATCTGTTTGCCAACCACCACATTTTAATCTGTGCTTTTTTTTCCTTTCAAGATTTTATTGTGTTAAAGATCTTGTGCAGAACCATCTAATTCCATGAACACCATTGAAAATTAAGCTTGCTGTCTAGCTTTTTAAGATGTTTTGTCAAAACTATAGTATTGTAGCAAAAGTAATGTACTGGGTGATGCTATAATTTTGGACTGCAGATCAGAACATTAAAATTCGGGCTTACACAAACGCACTAATTAGAAATTTTTTATTCTTCATTACGTAGCAGGCAGTCCAGCTAGGTTAAGATTGACAATTTCAAAATTGAGGTAAATTATAAATTGACTGAGAGAGACTTTAAAAACAAAAGGAGTAATAATTAGGAATTTTTTATTAAAATGAATACATAATATCAAAGGTTCATAATAAAAAAGGGGGCAATTTCCCCAATTCTACCTAAATAAAAAATTAGAAAAAAATAAGAGGCAAGAACAAGTAGTCAATATAAATCAGTCTGTCTGAAGAATAAGTTTGGAGAAGAAAAGCTGAAACTATTGAGAAGAATTTGTAGGGGATGAGAGAAATAAAAGGAGGTGCCTTTAATCAAACTCCAGTGCCATGTGGTGCTGGTTTAGGGCTGGGATAGAGTTAGTTTTCTTCATAGTAGCTAGTATGGGGCTATGTTTTGGGTTTGTGCTGGAAACAGTGTTGATAACACAGAGATGTTTTAGTTACTGCTGAGCAGCGCTTACACAGAGTCAAGGTCCCAGGGAGTAGGCTGGGGATGCAAGAAGCTGGGAGGGGAGGGAGCACCGCCAGGACAGCTGACCCAAACTGTCCAGAGGGATATTCCACACCATATGACGTCATGCTCAGCACTTAATGCTGGGGGAAGAAGGAGGAAGGGGGTGATGTTCAAAGTGATGGCATGTGCTTTACCTATTAAACTCTTTTGATCTCAACCCATGAGCTTTCTCACTTTTACCCTTCTGATTCTCTCCCCATCCCACTGCAGGGACAGTGAGTGAGTGGCTGTGTGGTGCTTAGCTGCCTGCTGGGGTTAAACCATGACACATATGCCAACTACTACATGGAGATAATAAAAATATGAATGATGGGTTTGTGCATTTGGAAAAAAAAAAAGAATACAATACTTTCACCACATACATATGATGAAGCATTTTGCTTTCCATGGGTAACTTCAGGAGGTTTTAAACAACAGTTTCTAGGACTGAATATTTTTTTAATTAGGAAGCCCAAATGTCTTGCACCCAAGAGTCTTAGAAGAGCTGGCTGAGATCAGTTGCTCTATAATATTTCTGTTTTCTAAATAAAATCTAGTGTATCAGAAAACTCTGGAAGATTTTTTGTTAATGTTCATAGAGTAAGTGTAAAAATCCATGTAACTGTAGGGTACTTAATGATGTAAATCAGATATGAGTTTAAATTAATAAAGAATTAAATAATAAAAAATGCTGCCAGCAGTGTGGTAGTTTTCTAAAGAAAACATACCTTAGCAAGCATTTCTTTTTCTGATTAGCATGCATGTTTGCTTGCTAAAAGTAACTCCACAACCATAATAGATTTTGTATATACTGCCTAAGATTCTGATTAATTACTGCTATATAACATCAATTAAGCATGTGTTAACATTGATTTAAACATGGAGGACTGACATATCTCAGGAAATTGTTCTTAATGAGGAACTGTTGTTAGAAATAATACTTCTAGTGAGATACCACAGCAATCAGCAGTGTACCTGGCTTTTCATAATTTTTTCTTCATATGGCAGTAAATATATAAATCACTGCTGAGGGAAGTGAGGGATCCTTGTGTGGATCTCACGGGCTTTAAATTGGGCCTCTGTACTCACAGCTCCAAACACCCATGTGGTACTTCTCGTCTGCTGTTCCGTCAGGGTTTTTCATTACTGTTAAAGGTGGATCTTTGTCGACCTTCTTGACCATTTGAAAGCCTAAGCATTATTTGTTCCAAATGATAGCTGAATCCCAGACTTTAAATGTTCTTAAATTTTATTAGATCTTCATGGAGTTGTAGACCAATATTACACTATATTCTCCATAAACACAAATAATAATTTTTTATCTTTTGGTACCTCGAGCAGAGCCCATAGACTTCTGTGTATACAACTTTATATTTCATTACAAATAAGTACTTAGATGTGCTGATTTTGGATCTTAATAACTTGTAAATAACATACTTTTAGCTCTGACATCTTACCATCAAGATTTAGCTTTCATATCCACTAGTTTAACATCAAGATTTTAACTATAGCTCAATCTTTAAATACATATTAGCATGCCTTTTCCACTTAAACAGTTAATCTCATATTTTTCATAACAGTTTTAAACAAAAAATAATTTATTGCTTACTTCATCTGCTACTTCTTTCTAAATCCACATTCCACTTCTTTAGCTGCAGGTAAAGATCGGTGACTAACATCTTGGTATTATAATTTTTAAATAAGAATCAGCTTATCACTGAAAAATATGAACTTCAGATTATGTTTTCTTGTTGACGTAGCATGCACGCAATTTTAATTGAGAAGAGTTGTGCAAGCATATCCACAAGAGAACTGATCTGGTTTTGTTATTCAAGTCCATCTTCAGTCATTCTCCTGTGTTTATTCCTCCAGTGTTTCCCATCTTGTCTTGGTCTATTCTTTCTACTTTCTACTCTGGTCTAACTCTTCCCACACGTAGCTCATATAGATAATTTCTGCTGCAGCAGATGTGCATAACAGATAATTAACTGTTATGTTAGTTGACTTTGTTTGGAATCTCAGGAAAGTATTAATTAGGCACTCACTAAAGCTTCAAGGAATGGCTGGTGTATTTCCATTACTTGGACAATTAATGCAATTACTATGCTTTGCAGTAACAGTTCAATATTTGGTTTATCCTCCATTTGGAATGTTCCCCTTCTCCTTTAGATGCTACTCATTTCCATGCTGTTGAACCAGAACAGATTTGCTAGAATCTCAGTTTAAGCATGACCTTAATCTCTTTTCAACTTCCAAGGTTCTGCCTCTTCCAGAACATTTGCAACCTTCTGTAAATTAGGACAGCATTTTCCTTTTCAGTCCAAAGATGAGAGGCTGAATTCCTCATCATTCGTACGCACGTCTGGATGGTACCGATTAAAATTCCAAATTGAAACTGTTTTATAATATATCTGTACACTGTGAAAAAAAAAACCCCATTCAGTCAGGGATGGATTTATGGGGGGACTGAGCAGAGGAACCTTCCTTTCATCACTTCCACTCTTTAGTGTGAAATGTGCTCCAGCTGACATGAGAGAGAAACGCTGCACAAACATCCCCACCGCTGCTTTGCTCAGTGCCTCAGAGTAGCAATATGGATGCAATAGTAATCTTTATTTAAGGCACAGTAATAATTCTGAGGCATTTGCTTAAAATCTGAAAGTGCCTAATCAGTTCTGACTTTCTGATTTACTAAAATATTAAACTCATGAAAGAGTAGCACATAAGGCATACTGCCAATAGTTTTGCATTACTTCCAGCTAACAGCAGCAGGCAAGAAGATGTGTATTCCTTGCATTGCTCTTGTTTTCCTCTATGTTTTCTTATTTCAGCAATCTAAATCTTCTAGGTATCATCTTCAGGGAAATTCGTGGCAACATAATCAATATTATAATTAATAGAAGACGACTTTACAAACAAGTAAGAAATTCTAACTGGTGATAAGAATGTTAAAACCAATGTAAATTGCTGATTTTGTTATAATTTTGGAATGAAAAATGGCTTGACAGTAAGCCTATGCAATTAACCATTACTCTAATTAAAATTTCCAAAAAGGGGGATGTTCTGACTGCTGGGCAGGCTCAGGAAACAAGAAGTGCATTGCTTGGCCTATAAGGGCAGGCTGATTTCCATGTCTCTGTAAAAAAGCCTTGTTAAATTAATTTCAAGGCAAGACTGTGAACGTAAAGCATTATGCAGAAAGAATGTTTTGTAAAGAGCTGCTGTAAAAACATGAAACATAAATTTATTTATTCAGTCAGAAAAGCCATATAAAAACTTAACAAGACTGATACTCAGTTTCTCCAGTCAAACACATTGCCTTCAATTACTGCTTCTGTTGGTAACTAGTCAGGGCCTCGTCATCTTTCTGTGAAGTCAGTAACTACATTTCTGTCCTGAGAGCAGTATTGGGTCACAAGGAATGGCATCTTGTGTCCCCAGTACTTTTTTTGTTGTAGAGGAAATATGAACTTTGCTGTACTAACAGCAAAAGGCAGCTAGTTGAACAGCTAGGTAGCCATCTTACCTGCAGGCCAGATTAAAACCTCTTCAAAAACTACAAAAAATAATGAAAAAGACAATGCTACATGTCTTCTTCCAGTAGATGATATATGCTTTGTTTTCCTGGACTTTCAGATTACTCACATCAACTCCAAACAAATGTACACATAAATTGTGTGCATAGATACAAACACAAATTTGAACCTGGATCATCCATGTGGATGGGGCGTGAATAAAGTACTTCTGAGCTGATTTTTTCTGTTTCCTTTATTAGAAAGAAACTGAGTTACACTTTGTTTTCATCTGGGTATGGAACAGAAAACACTGAAACTGGAAAAGGTTTGTGATAGAGGCAAGCATTTCTTGATGAGTTCTCTATATGCCACTTTCATCTCTCCAGATGCCTTTGTCTGTTCGTACTGTGCTCTATACAGGCATACCTAGCTGAATTTTAATGGCCCCTGAATCAGCAGTGTTTTGGAGGACAAACTAGATGAACTAATAGACGTTTTTGCTCATAAATGGCAGCAAAATATTCTAAATGTCCTCTTTTTCTGCTGTGTTAAATTGTATCATTTAGAATCATTTGTATCATTAGAATAACACAACACAGCATGAAGGATTACACTTTGACTGGATATGGTTCAGTCTATATTGAGCTGGAATACTATCTTTCTCCTTTTCAGCTCCAGCCTCCCTGTCCAGACACATGTCACATTTTGTCTGTCCTCTGCTAGAGCATCTGGCATGGGAATCTTTTTCATCTCTGTTATCTCTGTTACCTTTTTGCTTCTCCCACTTCCACCCTCTCAGTTTCTCTTAAGTTACCAGTCACCCATCAGTTTTAATTCAAAACAGCCTTCATTTATGTTCTTCTTTTCTTTTTGTCTTCCCATATGTCATTGTGTGGTTTGGTTCCTGCTGTGATGCCCCTTGTCTTTTGGGGGCTGCTGCTCCTTCCTCTGGGCTGTCACAGCCCCTTCGCACGCCGCCTGCCTCGGCTGCTCTGGCTCCCTCCGTGTTATGTCTCCCCTCAGATCCCCCCAAGATGCTCTCTGCCATTTCCACTCCACTGAAACAGCCCTTACCAAGGTCAGCTGTGACCCCTTCTCTCTCTAGACCTCCTTTCTACTCTCATCCATCTCAGTCTATCGGCTATATTCAGCAAAACCTATCATTTTCCCTGCCTTAATCCTGCATGGCACTTTGGTTTCCTAGCTCCTCTCTAAATGCCCTTCAGCTGTATTTTACAACTGCCTTCTCCTCCCCTCTCTTGCACTTAACACTGAAGCCCTATGGGGCTTCACTTGCATTCATTCTATTTCTTTTCCCCTTCTATATATTATTCCTTATCTTGGATGATGTCATTTTACAAAATCAGTCTCTCTATCCTCATCTTTCTTATAGTTGAGCTCATGTCAGTATATGCATGCGTATACATGTTTATGTAATGGCTGTAACAGCACTGTTCCACCTCCATATTGAAAAGTGAGATCTCCCTCTCTTTCCCTGCATGCATTCTTCACTCTTCTTTACACTCCCCATGCTCAGATGGACCTTCAAAAATTCAAAATTGATTTCCAGCTGTCATTATCCCCCTCTAGTTTAATAGCAGGACTCATGGGTGAGATCTTTCTCTTCTCTTCTGATGTTCCCTACCAAAACCATCTGGGTATCCCAGTGTAGTAACCTCTTACTTAAGTTGCCACTATGTTCTTTCACCTTGCACCTTCATCTAGGATGCTACAGTAAAATTTCTGTCCATTTCCATTTTGTTCGTTCCCACCACTTTCTCCTACATTTCATTTCTTATTCTCTTTAGGCCTGTTGAATACCATGCCACTGCTCTTCCTGATTCCAGTTTACTGTCTTTTAAGCTATATATAAGTAAAAAAATTGATTGTATATTTTGTCCTCCACATGCCCTTTTTTCATGTATCTTGTCTTCTCTAAGATTATTAGCATGCGTGCACATCTATATCCCTCCAATGCACTTCTGGTATACATCACTGCTCTCAAGAAAGACTCTGGGAGACATCAGGACTGATGTAAGCCTTTACAACTTATTTCTCCTTGCCACCAGTGAGCTCTGTACAACAGTGGTCAAATTAATATGTCTAGTGTTTGTACACATTTGATTTCCTTAGGACAGCACATTTTTTCCCTCTGCCTTGCATGAAACCAAGCATATTGCCAGACCTTGGCAAATAAAAATAAGACAATAAAATGTAGAAAGGAATACAATCACAGTCCCTACTTTTTCTCAAAGTATTCAGTGATAAAGGAAAGGTCTAGTGTGTTGTTTTTTTTTTCCTATTCATGAGAATACCAGGCACCTCGATTATTTCCTCAATTAACAGAAGAAACGGAAGGACGTATTTATTTAACTTGGTTCTGGGTAAAAGAGCATCAGTCAGAAGTGCTGCTTCTCGGGGTGGGGGGGCATGCTGCAGGGAACAGTGAGGTAGTACTTCAGCTGTACTGAAGGTCATCAAGGGAAAGAAAGCACTGCAACACCAGTGACAGTGAGTAAAACTGAGTATGCAAATCAGTCAAATTCCCTTTCCTAGTCCAGTGCAGAGGTATGCAACTCCTTCCTATTACTTTTTTTTCAGATTCCTCAGGTTTATTATCAAACACAGCACGGCGGTAGCCATGGGAACGCTGCTAAAGTTGTATCTAGTTTGCCAGGCAAGGATAGGACTTTGCAATCCCACAGGATGCTGTTCAAAGTATTTTATAGATTTTTTTGTCCACGTTTCCCTGTTGCCGATGTATATACTGTAGCATAACTGACAGAGGTTATTTTGCGATACCTTAAAGTTTTTCACTAAACTTTTTGCATAATCTGTTAATACAGGTTATAAAGTAAAGCCATAATACAACCAGAAGACAACATACTTTACTAATTTTATTCCCCATGGAATTCATACCATTTCATTTTTTTTTAATTTACATTCCCTTTCCCCAATCATCTCTTACAAGTGTAAAATGCCATTCACCTGTAAAACGTGTATGAGGCCAAAGGTGAGACTGAGATAGCATGTTTTTTGTTTGCACAGCTGAAATCTGCATTCCAGAACAAAACATGATTCACTTTTCCCACCAAGATTACAGTATGTCATTGTGTGAACTGGCAAGCTTGGTTTGCCCATGTAATCCCTGCACATTTAGATTACTTCATGCCAAGGGTACTGAGAAGGAGGAAGGTGTGTGTGGGAAAGCAGGGAGAGGAATATGCAGATGAACCAGGTTCCACCTTCACTCAACCCCAGCTCAGAGTGGCTGTGCAGCAGATGTTATGCAAAACGCCAAAGTTGTGTGATGTGAGAAGCCAGGATCTCCTCTCGTTCACCACATTCTGGTTGCATACATATTGCCTGGAGATAGGATTCCCGCCCCAGTTTTGGCCCTGAAGTAAGAATGAAATATCTTTCAGGGCAATTTGGTTTTGGTTCTTTCACAAGTGTGTTTATGCCATGAATTCAGGGAGGACAAAAGCTTTTGTTAAAAAAAAAATGAGCAAGTCCATCTTCATTCTTACCATCAGCAGTTGAAATGGGAACACAAACGAAGTGTCCCTATCTCATTTTGCAGGGATATTGCTGGTGAAAAAAATCAGCTCTCAGTACTTGGTTTTATTTCTGATTTCCTGACTCATGCAAAACTAATTATTTTCATTTTAGCCTGTGGTAAATTAGGCCACTATTTCCAGAATACATAACAACAATTAGAAATTGCTTTGTACTTTGTAGGATTATTGTACCAGATGTTGCTGCCTGACAATGTTATAAAAATCAAGTGTTTAACTGTCAGCAATGCTGCAACCTTGGAAATGTTCTTTGATGCTTTTTCTAGCTTTGAGAGACAAAACCATAAAAACACTGGAAAGAAAATGCCTGTGTGCCAATCCATAGCAGTACCAAGAAGAAATGGTAATACTGGATTTGAGAAAAGTTTGTGACCACTTTTTGTCTTCAGGGAAGGGACTTTTTCCTTAAAGTAGCAGAAACTTCCCTGAAACTCATTCTGACTCCATCTGCTTTCCTATGACAGTCCCAGCTCTTAGAAAACACACAGATATTGTTTTATAGCTTGGGAAGGAATGTGCCAGACCAAGTTTTCATTACTTGATCTTACAGTGCTTCAGTAAAGCACACCATCCAGAGCTGCCAAGAATGGCTCTGGGCTTGGGTGGTTTGCAGCATTCGAGGGAACAGAAAGAATGAGAAACCAAAGTGTCCAGTCCGATGTTAATAGGATGTAGGGAAATAAATGAGAAAAAAAATTGAAGTGCTGCAGAGGAAATAATTTTTATGAAAATAATTAGAAGGGAAGTTGTACATGTGGCAAGCAGAGGGGAATATTGGAATACAAGTGGCTTCAGGCTGAGTAACATTCACAGCAGAGGGCTTCAGCAAAAAGGGTTGGAAACATTCACTTGCTAGTGAAGGGCACATACATACATGTGAAACTCTGAATGCTCTATAGTAAAGGGAGAGATGGCCACAAAAAAATCAATATTCCTATAAACGAAATAACAGTAGCCTGTCAAGGAAGCTCTGTTGTTATGATCTAAATGACTTTGGAAGGAGCCTGGCCAGGTGTGAAGAATCACAGAACTGGAGGAGTGAGAAGTCCAACCCCACTGCTCAGAGCCTGGGCAACTAGGAGTGTTGCTCAAGGCTGTGTCCATTTGGGGTTTGAACATCTACAAGAATGGATACTCCACAACCTCTCTGGGCAATGTGCTCCTGTGTAATAACTACCCTCACAATAAGAAATATTTTCCATATGTTTACCTGAATTTTCTGTATTTCAGCTTGTGCCTGTCACCTTTTGTCCTTTACCTCGGCACCAACAAAGAGTCTGGGGGAGTTCTCACATTATAAATTTATATACATCCCGCTGGAGCCTTCTCTTCTCCAGGCTGAACTGTCCCAGCTCTCAGCCTCTCCTCATATGACAGATATTCCTGTCATCTTCCTGCCCCTTTGCTGGACTCTCTTCAGTATGTCTGTGTGTCTCTTGTACTGAGGAGCCCAGCCCTGGACCCAGCACTCCAGATGTGTCTTGCCAGCGCTGAATAGAGGAGCAGCATCACCTCCATCAACCTGCTGTCAGTGTCATGCTATAATCAATACTAGAGTGTCATTACTATATTTCTGCTTTAGTCAGATGACAATTTAAAAGCTAAGAAGTTCCTTCTCCTTTGCAATGACACTGACAACTTCAGGGCACTCAGTAAAAGCTTGTTTTTCTGAAAATTTTAATGGATATTCTTTTGGCATTGCAGAACATTTCTTCTAGAGAGGTGGTCATCACTTAGAACTATTTAAGCTTGTACTGCCTAATTAATAAGAATAAATGCAGGCAAGGATTATTGACACCAATAATCAAGCACTGCCTGTAATGAGATGAACATTTTTAATCTATTGGCCGATGCCTGGTGATGTCCATAGTATTGATCAAACATCTGTTTTCTGAGCATCTGATAAGCAAGATCACTTCCCACAATCAAGATAATGAAAAATACAGCCTGTGATCTTCATGTTAGGGAGGATTAAGGGTGAGCTGCTGCCCTGCAAAAGACAGAGAGCCAAGATCCTTGGCAACAGCAAGGCATGCAGGGCAGTGCCTCACCAGCACAAGGTCCAGTCCCACCTTCCCTGAAGATGGAGAGCAGAGTGGGGCTGGTGTAGCCCCGGGATAGCCAGACACACTGACTGTGACACAGCAGGTCGGAGGTCCAGCCAGGTGAGACATGCCAGGCACAAGGCTGGGCAGAGCACGACTACAAGGAGCTCAGGCAATGACCACGGGTGGTGTAAATGCAGCTCCTGATTCATGGGCAGAGGGTGCACTGTTGGAGAGTGAGAGCAATACTTGTCCCGGCTCCTTCTCACAACAGAGCTGCTTTCATAGCAGTGAGCACCAAGGCGGCACATCTGAACCAGACGAGAGTGGATCCTGAACTCCTGAACACAGGCAGCCCAAGCCCTGGGATGGCACGGGGTAAGGTGGGGGGTAGAAGCTGCAGACAAGGAATATGCAGAAAGACTTTACAGGACAATCACAACTTGTTGATGCACAACTTATCCATATTATTTACTAAACCAATAAATACTTATTTGATGAGATTCTGGTCTGTTGTCAAATACAGCACCTTGGATTAAATTTCACCGCGGTGTCTGTAATTCACAATGGAAGCAAAGCAGTGGTATGAATTTCCTGTTTAAACTTACCCAGTGGAGTTACCTTCTGTGAGCTGATCCTTACTCACACAAAGCTCTTGTTAACACCAGTGGAAGTCTCCTTTGGGAGCCTACGGCAGCAGTAGGTGCTACATGCTGAAGTGTTTCATTCATGCTAGTGAATCCTTCTATTTAGTAAAACACTTACATCCCCTATATTGATTCAAGTTATCCATCTGCCTGCTGTGTTTCTTTGTCTCTAATGGGAGTCTGATTTGGAGTTTTCTTCTCTGTAACAAACATGTATGGTGCATTACAGACTTAACTATGATATTTAACCCATACAGCAGAGATGGCAAGCGAATCTCATGTAACTAGATCCTTCTGTTCTGTAACAGAAGACACTGAAGTTCAAGAGAATTTTTATGCTCACTTTCCACCATTTTCAGAGACTGTCAATTGTAAGTTTTATTCATTCTTTGAGACTCAGGAGGTTTATTAATAATTTCAGTTACAATTGTACATTGCTGATACATAGAAATAGAGAAAGTTTAGGTTTGTCCATTATTTTAAATTTGGAATATACTGGAAATATGTTTTTCTCTGAATTTACTCTTACAGCAGGATAGTGGTCTGGTGTAGGTGTGGAGTTCCTTTGTACAAAACTCTGTTTTTAAGGCTTGGTGGATGCTTTAGAAAAGATAGATTTTAATTACTGGTGAACATTTAGCTTGCATGTATATTTTGTATTTGGATTAGACATACTCTTTCTTTATTAATCCTGGTAGGCAATATGGCAACCCCAAGGCACTATTCCTCATGATGAACTGGTCATTTGTCTTTATCGGCTCTGTACCTCAGTAAACATCATTAGAGTTCACTAGAGAAACAGTTAACATATTTATACAGTCAGAAAGCAAGATGCTGTTTTGAGAAGATGTCTGGCAAAGTGCAGCAGCTGCAATACTTAAATGCAGTGGCAACTTATTTAAAATGTTATTTTGAAGAAGCACCTCCCTTTGACCAACAAGGAGTTAACGTTGCAGCAGAAAGACAATAAGCTGACAATAAGCATAAAGAAGAATTCTTTCTATTGTACTTCTTTATTTATCTTTTTTGACTCTTTCCCTTTCAGGTTAATAGTAAATTTTACTGAACATTCATTTATGAAATATTATTTTAAAATTCACAGAAAATTGTCATTATAGCAAGAACCATATTTGGTGACTATAAGATATAGACTATCTACAATGTCTCTGGTTCTTTTCTTAAAGGAATCCATTTTGAAGTACATCCTAAACATACCAAAAATAATTACAGGAATTAAGATAAAAAATAATTCTTTCTTGTTTTCATCTCTTTTGCTACCATTTTAGATGAAACTTGATCTTATTAAATGCACTTGGTGCATAAATTAATGAAGTTCAGTAGGAGACAAAGCTTTTTGAAGGGATAGGGAAACATTTTTGCTATAAATACTTGTGAATGTAAGGAAACATTATAGTAATTTGAAAATTTAACATATGGTACAGAAGGACTGAACGTGAATATTTGCTTTTTCATCTGTTTCATTTACTCAGAAGACCAAAATACTGAAGGTACTGTTTGTTTCAAGATCAAGATATCTGAAAGAGGGTATCTGAGTACAGGTTTATTCATGGGATTGGTTCCCTAAGCTCCCACAGCAGTCAGTGGAGATCTAGGACTCCGAACATAGGTGCCACCTAAAGGTCACTGTGTGGTGACACCTGAGGCACTCCCTCGTGTCCCTAACATGACTCAGGGGTTGCAGATCTGTGGGAGACCTGTGCTTTTCTTGGAGGCCAGATGGGCATATCGTAGCACTACTTGGATAGCACCTGGCTGCTGAGTGTGGGCGACTGAACTCAGCTCCCTGTAGCCTCAGCCTGTGGTGGGAGTTTAGACACCTAACTCACAGTCGGGCACCTCAATCTACCTATTTTAATCCAGAATCAAATCCCATCCAAAAAGCGAGAGAAAAGCTGCATGCATAAATTTCCACACCAGAAGCATGTTTTCTGCCTGTTAAATGCTATGTGTCGTGACACGTATAGATCTCACATTTGTCCAGAAGTTAAACAGTGCAATGTGAGATGAAACTAATTCTGTACCATATGATGCAAGATTGTTTTCAGTGTGGTATAACTGCATTTCCACATGTCAGATAAAAACAAAAATCTGTGACTACTACAAAGCAGCCTAATTTATGCCTGATGTGCTCCATGATGCATGTTGTGCAAATTCCATCGTAATCAGGCAAAGTAATTTTTCAAATCCATTTGCATGTGTAAAATAATTCACATCTGCCTATGATCACATCTTCCAGCATTAGTAGCCTCAGCAATTATACGCATGTCAACTTGCCAAGCACCTCTTCTGCTCAAGGCATAAAAGCTTGTATTTTCTACCTACCTTGAACATATGCATGACACTGTATTAAACTTTACCAGACTATGAGAGTGCTTATATGAGTAATTCTTGAAAATACTTACGGGAAAGAAAATGTGTGTAGTGTAAATGCATAATCCATCTTCATACCAAGGGTAGATGTGTGTAAATCATACTCAAAAAACATCACAGACACAACAAATGGCACATTTTGCAAAACTTTATTGCATTCTGTGAAACCGTCAGCGTTTCTAAGAATTCAGCAATGTGGAAATCCATATGCTGATTTCTCAATATACTCTGACTAAGGTTTGCAATGTCCAGGAACGCTTAACTACACACGTCCACCTCTAGAAACTAAACAGATGGCATTCAGCTAAAACCTACACAGTTAGAGGAATCTCTACTTACAGCCCAAAGTTTAGGAGCAGTTGCTAGGTTCAGAAATCCCTCACACATCGGTACTGATTGTTGCTTTTCAGGTCTGCTAACATATACACATTTGGTTTGTGTTGTTGCTAAGGTTTTGTATTTCAATATGCACATACAACAGAATAAATGCATGAAATATGCATATTATATATAGTTCAAAGGTACATACGTCGTTCTATAATTAATAGAGCAATCTAGTAACAGCACAGCACCCTAATGATTTTGTGGGGGAGATTAAGCTGTCCGAGATCTTTATGGTCAGCTACAAATTCTGGCACCAAACTGTTGTAAAAGCTATGCATTGAGACTTCTCTGCCCAAGCAAAAGCTGCACAGTTGTTGCTTTTTTCTCAGGCCCACAGAATGGCCTGGAGTGGTGGCAAATTTTCCTGTACTTTTCAACTGTATTAACAAATTGTATAAAAAGTTTTACTCTTCTCTGAGAATATCGGCTAGCTGAAAATCCTGATTCACAGAAAGAAACACATCATCCTACCCAAAGTAGAATGAAAATGACCTTGATTTTAAACTGTCTACATTTATATTTATTTAGTTAAATAAATAATTTTCTGATGTTTTACTGCTACACACTCTTCCAGAATATTGAGTTCTCCTGGGACATGAAACAGCATCAGCTCTGACATCCAGTTTTCACCCTCTCGCACCTGATTTGAGATTTAATTTAATTCAGTTGACCTCTCCCTTTTTGATTTACCATATAATTTGGATAATGAGGAAAAAGTAAAGGCACAGATTGAGGTATTTGACTAGGTAAAAGAGCAGCAAATTGTGTTTACAGTTTTTGATATGTCCTAGGTCAGCTCCCTTTTAACTGCCTTGGCAAAAGTAAGACTGACTTGTATTCTGTAGTTGTCTAGATAACATCTGACAGGAAACATTTTTGCCAGTAATTAGCAGTTCAGATGGCCTACAGGATGAGGAAATGCTTTTTTTTTAATACCTCAAATGGGAAGATAGTGACTTTCTGCAGTTCAGTGTGTCAGTAGCTTGCTGTCACTGATTTCTGTGATACATAGCAGTGATGGTAAATCTGCCAAGGTGAGCTTTGTAAAACCACTCTCAGTGCTGTCCCAGGGGTGACGGTCAAACTCATCACTATGGAGACTGACACAAAAAAACCCCTGCCATTTGACATAAAAGAATAAATCTGTGACCAAACCTAGGGTGCCCTGTCTTGAGTCACAATCTTCTGAAGCATTATCATCAGGTTGCTGAGCTACTGTGCTGGCTCGGTGAGTCTGCTTTCCTCTGCTGAAAACCTCTCTTGGCATCCAAGGCAGTGTGACTCAGTGGCACTAGCAGTCAAAGTGCACGCTAAGCGGCCTTTGTGCATTGACTTGAGGATTTGTACCCTTACTAAACACAGAGCTCATTGCTTTGTTTCCTTTCCAGGAATCCTACAGTGATTCATTTCTAATAAACAAAAGACAGATTTACTGGCCCTGTTTGTGAGATTAAAGATCATGTTCTCAATGAGGTCCTGTAGTTTGTTCATAAATGCAAGATACATTTCAGAACCCTGTTTTTCTTCCCTGTTTCAACTTCCTTTTTTCTATGGTAGGGAATTAAAGTCTAGTTTCAGTCAGATCCAACTGAGCTGGCATTCAAAGGTTGTTCGTGTCCTATGGAGGATGCCCTTTTTAAAGACAAAGTAATTCAGAACTTGAAGAATGAGAATAGAGATACTGCTGGCATGTAAAAGTTGCTCTCTGTGGTTCAAAAGCTGGCGGAAAACTGTCTTTACAAGTGCAGAGTGCAATGCCTGACACTAATATGTGTTAGACTCACCTGAGAATAAATACACACATAAATAAGTAAATAAATGGTCCTAGTTCCTAGCATTTTGTTCTGCCTTCTTGCCCTGAACTTAAGGCAGCCCATACAGGCAAATAAAAAAACAGTCCTAGTTACCAGCTCTCCATTTGTTTTTCTCGACCTGAATTTTAAGGCTGGGTTTGGGAAAAAGAGGGCGTTTGTAATTTTCTCAGAGTGCCTGAGGCTATTGTGAGCTGAGGGCATGTGGTGTGTGTTATGTTCTTTACTTTTCAACATGATATTCCATCTTCACAGTTACATTCAATGTGGATCATATTGATTCAATCGCAAAGTCACCTTAAAAGCTTTAGTACTGCACCAACCACCTACGTGAGTCTGAAATATTCCAGATTGCCAACAAAAGCCCCAATTTTATTACTGAGTATGTGCATGTAGCTGCAGCAACGCAATTTCTGTACCCAAGTTTTATCATTTGCACAGCTCCTGAAAACCGTTACATTCGCAGAATATTAATCCACTTAACTAGACAAGGTAAGCATTTTTTAAATTAATGGGATTTTCCAAGAAAGTTGATATTTCCTTATCCAATTATTTATTCTTAATAGCTCACAAGGATCCATTCTGATACAAACTATCTAATTTTTAAAAATATTTTAGAAGTAGAAGAAGCAACCTAATGTAGCAGAAGAGTTTTTAGTTCAGGTCTTGATAAAGAAATTCCAGATAATTAATAGAAAAGAAAAGCAATTCTGTCTTCCTGTAGTGCACAAACCATAGTCTTTAATTTTATTTTACATCTGCTGGAATAAATAAATTCATTAACTGATGTGAACATGTTCCTGCTCTGTTCTATCATACATCAAATTGTTCCTATGTTCCCTAACCAGATTTAGTAATGCTGAAAACAAAACTTTTCTTCGAGGGACTAGTAGCTTTTTTAACAGAATAATAAATTTGCCCTCTAAAAATGCATTTTGGATTTGATAAAAAGTATTTATAAAGTCACATTTTTTACATCAAACACCTGTCCCTGAAAAAAAAACCAACAGAGGAAATTAGTCAGAAAACAATACAAGTTTGAAAAAATGTTAAATAGTTCCACAGTTAAAATTAAAGTGTTCCTTTATTTTAGTTGTAGGTATAGATATAGTGTTCTTTTTCCATTTACAAAACACCAAAAAATTTCACTTTGCTCCATTCTGAAATAAAATTCCCCTCTCTACAGCTTTTCTATGTTATTAAGAATGGAAGTGGCCTGTTCTGTTTTGGTGAATGTAAGAGAACCCAACTCATATTATCTACATGAAATCAAAAAATATGCTCCAGAAAATAAAAATTAATCTTCTTTTAGGAATAAGGAATACAGAGTTGGGATAATTTTAAATTCTTACATAAGTCAGAAACCAGAGGAAAAATATTTCAGTCCCCTTCTCCTGATGTCTTTCTTATTGGACTCAGTTTTTCTCTATCCATCTTGCATTTCCAGGCAAAATATATTTTTACTTTTATTGCATAAATAACCCCGTCTTTGAGAAAGGGTCCATAATTTCTATTTTTATGCTTCGCTAACATTCTTGAATTTCAGTCTATGCAAACATTCTACAAGACAACACTTTTATTGTGAGGTTGGTCAAACACTGGAGCAGCAAGCCCAGAGAGGTTCTGGAGCCTCCAGCTGTGGAGATGTTTGAAACCCAAACTGTCCTGGGCAGCCTGCTTCAGCTGACCTGGTCTGAGCAGAGGGGTTGGTCTGGACCATCTTCAGATGGTCTTCCAGCCTCAGCCATTCTCTAACTCTAAGATACTCAAAGTTCCTCTTACAGTGGACAAATGTCCTATGAATGTCTGGATGTTCAGCAGAAATAGCGTCTGTGTGGCTGCATACACACCTCTCCACCAGAAAAGCAATCCTGAGTTAAAAAGATGGGTTGGTCTCATAATAGCTCAAGGTGTAAGTAGTGCAAATCAAGGCTGCCTGCTGTAGCATGACAAATCTGAACTGCTGCATTATTTCTAAAATATAAGCTTGGAAATCTGAAAACAGCAATTTCCTATTTATTGTCTCTGTAATTCTGGATCATATTCTTAGTTAAGATTCTAAATTTCTCTGTGGTTCTAGCTTCAAATGTTTATTTAACACTCTTTGAATAATAGTAGCTATGAAAAGCTAATTATTGTGTATAGAGAGCTAACTATTGTCCCCACCTCTTGAGCCTACATCTATACCAGGAATTAAAATTGGCCCATTCCCTGAACCTAAGGAAAGTGCCCATGGCATGGCTTATGTCCATATGTTCATACTGTCTCCCGTGCTTCCCATGACAGCGTAGCCTGGGAAAACTCCAGATCACCCTTCCTTTTTCTCTACCTTGTATAGTCAACAAAAGATGCAGGTATAGTCAACAAAAGGCGCGAGGAGCTACTGTCTTTTTACCTGTGGCCTGAGATGAAGCAGAACGCAGAGCACACCGCAGCACTTGCGTGGTACCCAAGGGCAGCATGTGCCTTCTGTAGGCTGCTGGGCCTGTATTTTTCATCACTTTCCTACCCTGATGGGCCAGGGGAATCAGGAGGGCATGGCAAGGCAATAAGAGGACCATGCACGATTCACTCCAGCAGTTCTCTCTGTTTGGCAGATTTCTTTATTTAATTAAAAGTTGTTGATGATTCATTAGAACGTCTTCTGTCATTCCTGAGAAGAAAAGTTCCCTGGACTGCTCCAGCATGACTCTTCTCTCAAGGTGGAGTGGTTCAGCTACTAAGTAAGGAGTAGAAGAGACATAGCCTAAAAACCCAGAGGAAATGCTGCTCAGACAAAATATAGATTGCGATCAGTGTAGGGTATTTGGAAGTAAAAATAGCTGTTGTCTTTTTGTTTTTTTTTCTTTTTCACGCATATTTGAAGAACAGTATCTTTCAGCTAAATGTAAGTGACACCATGATTTAGTAAAAAAGAAATAAAATGTAAATGTCCCCAAATTTGAGCATGCTAATGTATAGATAGTGTATATGGCTATATGGGCAATAATTTTCTGTTGGCTTCTGAATATTCTAGCTGTAAAAGAATCTATTTCAACTCCCATAACAGCATTAGAAGGTAATGCTAGCACAATGAATTTCTGTAAGCCATATAATTCATCACCCTTTCAAACAAACCACCTGGCATTCATCCTCAAAAAGATGATTTTCCTTCAAAAATAAACTCCTGTTTCAGAATCTATGTTTACTTACATAAACAGCTGCCTTGGTAAATGCAGAACACCAGTGATTATTAGTGGAATGATCCGATTCTTTCTGTTATCACCTCTGGCTGAATCTATATGAGGAAACAAAACAGGGTCAGGGCATGGATTGGCACTGGGGTTGTGACTACCCACAGGTGCTCTACAGTCTCTGGCAAGGCTTCGGTCTGGGACAGCAAGAGCTGCCAGGGCAATGCCTGAGCACACCTGAAGAGTCAGTCTCGACCAGGAGTTGTTCCCAAGCAGCAGTATGGATGAGGCTTATTTTTGGACAGGAGGCAAGTTGAATCAAATTAACACAATCTGAGCTGTGCCGTGTGCCATCAGGGCCAGAGAACGGTCCCCTTGCCAGTTTCGGGTAGTAGTATGAATATAACCTATGTGTAATGCATGTTTCTTTCCCTACAAGTTGTGACAACACAAAATAAGTGAGCTTTTCATGATTTGCTTTAAGTGATCCACATTTCCATTCACAGAATATTAATGAAAGATCATTCTTCATCCTATTCTCAAGTGCTGATGGAAATCTCAAGTTCACTGATGTATTCAATAGCTTGTCAAGTACTAGGAGGAATATAGCAGCAGTATATTTCCCAGACTAAAAAGTTCCTTTCATGTGATCTGCTCTAGCACATCTTGTTAATATACAGAATAAAGAATTTCATTGTAACAGAAGAAGGGAAAGTATACCTCAAAGAGACCTTTTTTAACTGACTGTCAAACAGTGAAGCTGCACATTCACAGAAAATGCTGCTGTTAACCTGGAAAAGGAAGTCCCATTGGGGCTACTTAATTGTGTAAGGAAGTCAGAAGGATTTTGCAAAGTGCAACTGAGTCTAAAGGAATGTGACTCACCCACACATCTCTTACAAAAAACATCCTGGTTCACAATAAAAATATGCAGTAAGAAATACTGAGTTGGATGCTTTTTTAAGAAGGCATCACTCCATGAGAATCTGACCCCCTCACTTTGCCTCCAAAAGTAACATTATTTCATCCTAATTTCTGAACAAAGAGAGGAAGGAAGTCAAATAATAAATCCATAGTCAAAACATTACACAAATTGGAAGCATTAAATTTTAGCCATCCCTGGATCCAGACAGCATTAAAAAATAGTTTCTTTAAGACATTTCTGTATTTCTGCATATGGGTTGAAGTCAGTATATACAATATGAGACCTTCATGTGGCGGAGATTGGTGGCGCCGATGTACAAATTCATCCATGGAAAGGATGGGTTTTTATCCTAGGATTCTAGAGTAGTCTGTTACAGTCATTTTCTGCCATAGACATAAACACTGTGTATCACAGATTAAATGCTGGGCTTATAAACATACTGTCAAAGTTTTGTTTTGTTTTTACATTTCAAGAAAATTACAGGAAAACATCATTTTTGGCTCACAACAAAATGCTGCTTTCTCAGAAGAAATTAGCATCCTTTCTAGTGCCTGATTTGAAACTCCACCGAAGTCAGCAGAGAGACTCCCTTGGACTTCAGTGAACTTTAGATCAATCCTTAGATGAATCACAGCAGGACAGCATTTAAATTCATTTTATAGGTATTTGCCAAGCAATGACCTTCTTCTGAAATTTTTTCCCCAAGCCTGTTATTCTGTGCTCAGACTGCCACTCACATCAGTAGGAGTTCTGTACATGAATCTGGGAGGAAGTGAACTCTCCCCTACATTTTTTTTTTTTTGTTAATCAGACATGGTTTCAGCTCTTTTCTCTGTTTCAAATCACAAGTCCCATCCTATAGCTCAGTTCAGTACTTATCCAGCTTTTTATCCTGAACTAATCCATACCTTCCTCTCCTCCCACTCCTCTCTTGGTGTCTGGGCACCACTCACACTCATGACAAGACTGTATCTTTGCTGGCCCAGATGCATTGAAGACCAGCGCAGCGTGATCTGAAGAGATTAGAAGTGATATTCTCAGCAGTCTGTCTTGCCATCACTTTCCATTTGGCAGTCTTACTCCCAGGAAAGCTTAGTCTGTCCCAACCTCTTGTGTGATTAGCACCTGCCTGTAGGCTGGGTATCCTGCTTAAGACAAGATTGTCAAATTAGGTGATCACTCAATTGTTTCTGGTTTGTGATGTTATTAGCCACATTTTATTTACACCATTCATGCACACAGAACACTTTCTGGTATCCCTGGCTAATACTGGAATTCCATCACACCAGGTGGTGCAAAATATACATTGAAAACATATATTCTTGTCCTACCACCTGACAAGGGGGTAACATAAAAAAGGTATCATTGTCTCCATTCTGCAGAACAAGGGACTAAAGTATAAAGATAATAAGGAGAGAGTACAAAGCATTCCCTCCAGGGTTGGAAATCATGTATAAGATCTGGGAATGCATTTGAAGGATGAAGCAGATGTAGGAAGAGCTAGTATCTCTAAATATGTGACACACACAAAGCTATTCTAATAACAAATTACACTCTTCTTTGATCTCATGAAAAGAAAGGCCCCACGACAAGCAGAAACCTCAGTGTGGATTTTATTCACATGCAACACCTCATCAACTCACGCCTAGAGATATTCAAAATATTGTTGGCAGATGTGTCTGAATCCAGATCTCTTATGAGCTAGGTGTGCAGGATCTGTGCGATGGCATTTCTGCTTCCGCAGATTTCCAGGGCAGAAGTACGCACAGCTTTGGGTGTGCAGAGAGATGTATGTCTAGGACACTGGGGTGAGGGGAGATCGTTCCAAGAGGATGCATATTTCAGTGTCAGCTGATAAAGCAAACAGAGAGGGCCTCTGTCACAGAAGAGCAGGTTATGAGGAGAGAATATTTTTTGTAAGCTAGTGACAGCATATACTTAAGGCAGCAAATCAGTCAGCAGATCCCAAAGAAAATAAGATTCACATTTTACATTTGCACTAACACTCACCTGCAGCTTCTTCCTTATCTTCCCTTTCAGACCTACTCTCTCACCGCCTTCCGTTTTCAGGATGACTATATCTTCATCAGATTTATTGATTCGGATTGTTCAAAGCAGCAAGCTTGTTTTCATAGCACTGAAAGCGGCACAGATTACCATTTGAGAGTTTGGGGTTACTGAATAATTGAAAGCATAGACTTCCAATTAGGTAAGCCTGAAAGTGAACTGAGTGTTATCTTCCAGCGTCTCTGTGTTTGAATTATAAACTACAGATTCACAGAAAATAAATGCTTTTCTTTCTGCCTTAAAATAATAGCTTTACTTCTGTTGCTCAGAAGATGGAGATCTTGGTCAACATCTGCATAAACTACAAGCTGCTATATGACCAACATTTTAAGAGCTTTTTATTTTGCCTTCTTCAAAACAAAAGTTCATATTAGAGTGTCAGAAAGATTCAAAGTAAACTTAGAGGCCATGACAGGTCTTATCACAATGAGCATAAACATTCCTTGACTTGTTTGCTGTTGTTTCCAAATGCCTTCCTTTTTGTTTTTAATAGACTTTTCTAACCACAAAATGATTTTATTACTATGTTCTTCTGTTTCTTCCTTCCTTTAGCTTTTTTAATTTAACCCCAGGAGATCAAGGAGGTAAAAAATAAGGTAAAAGAAAAGGGAAAACCAAGAGCATATATATACACACATATACATATAGGTACATATATATACATTTATACAGGTCTGTATCGCAATATTTTCTTTCTGAAACACAACAGAAAAGGCAAAGCTTTTTCTCTTCTGAAGCTATTCAGCATGGGATACTCTTTTTTTTTTTCATAAAAACTGAAAAAAATCAAGAATCTGATAATATATTATTAAATGTAAGCATAAACTTCTCACATTTAGTATTATTGGATGTTTATGTTTTCTGAATGTATTAAGTATCCCCAGTCTAACTTATGGCCTCAGAAATAGAGATATGAGGGCAGGGGTATCACAGCATGTCCAAAACATTTGAGCTTCTTGTTCAGGAAAGCTATGGCATAGCTCATGACCCCTTGAGTAAGGTTCCCAGTGATATTTGTCCTTACCAGGAGACAGCTACTGAACAGGAGGGAGGAAAATTCAGAAGGTCAGTGTATAAAAAGTACAGAACTGTCAGTAGTTACTTAGAGGTTACATAGTTTTTTGTGCTATATTGAATGGTACCAGCTGGCTATCTAGACAGAAATGACCATAACAATATTTGGACTGGAGCGAGCCCTGATGCTTTTTCTAGTCCCTTGGTGGCCAAATCCATGAGAAAGAAAATGTTCTGCTGGGAGACTGGTCCCTAAACTGTCTCTTGGCAAAATTGCACATTTTTCCTCCCTTGGGCTGCAAAACCTATTGCAGTCCTGTGCATCCTTCAAAAGCTGATCCTAGGGGCATCAGTAAGGCAGTCAGAGCTTTCCATGCACATAAAATGCTCTATTTATTTCCTTGCATAATAGACCACACTGACAGGATTTCTGCAGATATCTGAGGCAAAGGGCAAAATTCCACCCCTTGGCCTTAGTATGAGGGTCTTAATTCAGCTACTCGTGTCAATTGGTTCTGCACACAAAAGCCGTCTAATCGAGAGCGCACTATACTGGGCATTTTGCTTTTCCAAGAACAGTCTGTTTGTGGCTTGACCAGATCCCCAGAATCAAAAGAGGTTATGGTCATGCCATCTCATCTAAAAGAGTTGTCACAGTAAATTTGAAAGTCAAGTGGTAGAACCAGGCTGACAAGGTTCCTGGCTACAAATTGATTTCATGACCCTTGGGGAGAAACAGATTGAGATGTCAGCAGGGTACAAGGGACCTCACGGGAAAAGGCATTGGAGTCTGTAGGAGGTGTCTGCCACTCTGACTTATCTCACAGCTCATCGCCGTGTGTGACTGACATAGTTAATGATAATGAAAGTGAACTCATTTATGGAATGGCTATCTTGATCACAGCTTGGACAGAAAGTAAAACTTCATGTGAATGACAATATTTTGAAGAAAAAGTCACTTAAATTTACTTCAGTGAAGGCTTAGAATATCCCACCAGGCAAACCAGGGAGAGAAGAGGAGGAGAAAAAAAAAATAAGGCTGATAGATGTGATTTAACCTTTAGCTCTGATTTTGCTTCAATAAAAGAAAACACTTCTTTAATCTGATATATAATTAAAAGTATGTTGCTTTCCACCCACAACTGAATTCCATTCCAAGCTCCAGCAGAAACACAGCCTTGAAGTCTGCCTGGGATGAAGCAGGCAGTCTCATTGGGAGACACTGAGGAAATAAAATATCTGTCTCTTGCCCATGACATTTAGCAATATTTCAAAGCAGGATCACCACTATTGTTTGATGGCCTCCTCACAGCTTCATTATAGGCCCACACCTGAGATGCTCTGCTCTCAAACCTTGCTCAGCAAACCTTGTAATACTCTCTGTGCCTTGCCAAGCACAGAATGCCATGTTTATGTTCCTTACAAGACAGATAATTTTTTCCTCCTATTTTCTCCCAGCTCACTACCAAAATGTAATAAAAATATCTAGACTCATTTACGCCTACTTCTGTCACCCGCTGCTTGTGCCCTCTCTCTCCCCACCCTGTAACACATTGCTCAGACATAACTGCACCCACAGGCTCTGTGAGTAAAACAATGAAGGTGAGCCCAGGGGACTCACAAGGCTGTTCTCAATGTTCTGCAAACCTAAAGCAAGTGTCTCTGTTAAACACCACATCAACTTTCTCTCTAGAGTAGCTAATCATATTTTATGACCTCTTAGTTTGGTACAGAAGTTTGAACTAGATCCTCAGAGGTTTTTCCCAGCTCTATCATAAACATATTTTTTTTCTTCTGGATAAATCACATTCTATTTTCTCCTGGTAGTTAACAGAAATTTAAAGCACAAGAAAACAAACTTAATTTCAAGTTAATATTACATTGGAAGCAAAGCCATTGAAACAAGAGGTTCAGCACAGCAGCCAGGTTTTTCAGATCTGCCTGAGGGCTAAATCCTGTAGGTGATAGAGAAGCTTAAGGATGGGCTCAGGTGGAGCTAGCATTCGCAAATCAAAACTGACATTCAAAATATTCCCAGCATAGCCCCACCTCAAAAGAAGGTTCCCTGTCTGGTATGACACTTTCTCAAGGTACCTGCAGTTCTGCCTCTGAGCCGAACTCACTCAGCCTGTGCAGTGAGGTGGGCAGCTCCTCCCTGAGCCCCATCAGGAGTCCAAAACTGCTGGAGAAGGGTCTCGTCTGACAGAGTCTCATAGGTAAAGATCAGCACAAACTATTAGGATGGGTCCCCTCACAAAATATATCTGTTTTCTTTTTAAAATAACTGCTGGAGCAGTAATTAAGTGGTAACAGCATTGCCACCAATAAGGGCGGTGAGAAGCTTGTTCAGAAAGTGGGAGACGTTTGTTCACTGACCTCCATATTCTGTGGCAGTCTGGCTCGCATTTACCCTGCTGAGGTAGGCTCTCCTGGGGGCACCAACACATTCCCCACTGCCAGCAAGGGCTGTGCCTCCTCATAGACATGAAAAAAATTTCTGGAGTAGAAGGAGTGAGTAAACAGACGTGGAGGTGTCAGACAACCCCCTAACTTCTCTAGCTAAGTGCGCAGCTGGAAGGCACAGATCTCACCTCTGGTCGTCCATCCCCTCAGGACTGCTTCTGTGTATTTAATGAAATGTTTTCTCTTATGTGCTTGCTATTATAATTATAATAACTCTATACAGCCTAATGTTTTCTTTTAAAGTTATGTTTTCCAAAGGCTATTAAACTGATTTCTATTACTCAAAGAACATTAGGTACCTGGCAGAGTATTCCCAGGGTAGAGAAAAGAAGCAAGAACCCTGTGGTGGAACTGCTCTTTGCAGACTTGTAGGTGTCTTCTACAAACTTTTTAGCAAGGATGTCATTTCCCCAACAGAATTTAGGATGTTGCTCGAGTAAATCCAGTTGTTTGATTAGGAGCAAATTCTTGACTTACTACTTTTACTATTTAGTAGTATGTTTCTGCTAGCATCTGCCAGAAAAAAAAAAAAAATTATGAATAATGAAAAAAGCAGATTAATGTGGAAAAAAGAGCACTAAAGTAATTTGGAAAATCATCTATGCCTAGGAAACATGGCTCAAAACCACCTTTCAATAATGCCCCCAGAAGAAGGCACATAGATTATTATAGCAGTAGAAGGTCTGATGGCATCGTCAAATGATCCAAGCGGTCACCAGTCAGATATGAATGAGGAACTTTCAGGGAAATTCATTCTCGTTCATGAGCATTCAGGCCACACACTTCTACCCACACACACTTCCATATTTCAGTTAATAATCTTCAGACTGAAAGAAAAGGAATGAGTCAAAGAAATAGAGCATAATTTTTTTTCCCCCCTTGGAATGGAATAATAAAACTTCAACAAGAGAGAAGTATAGCTTCAGATCAGAGCGTGGAGGCGTGGTGCTCTGCTCTGTAATTGGGTTGTGTGGGTATAAATTACCTTGAGTAAAAGAGGTTCTGGACCTCTGCATCTGAAAAGTTTGGGATCTGACTTGGGAATGACACAGAGGCATCAGGCAGCTCAACACCATTAGTGAAAACAGGTGTCTTTAAACAGGCAAGATCAACAGATACTGTGCTGTATGTCAGCCTGTTGAGAAAATAGAGGAGAACTGTCAGTGTTCCAGGGAAGAAGGACTTCTCGATTCTTTATCAGCACTATGCTTTACTGGAACATAAAATCATCCTATTAGTTTGTACTGGGTGTCCGTGTCCGGGTGTTGGCAGTGGAGGGGCTGCAGAGGTGGCCTCTGTGAGAAAAGACCAGGGGATGCCCCATGTCGGACAGAACCAATTCCAACGGAGACACTGCTGCTGCCCAAAGCTGAGCTCATCAGCAATGCTGGTGGTGCCTCTGTGAGGGCATATTTAAGAAACGGTAAAAACACTGCATGGCAGCTGTGAGAGAGTTGTCCTTCTGCATCCCATGGAGGACCACAAAGGAGATAGCCACACTGCAGCCCACGGAGGACCCCATGCCAGAGCAGGTGGATGTTTCTGCCAGATCCTGTTAAAATTGTTGCCTCTCCTTTCCCATTCATTGCTCTGGGTCAGGTATGACAGTGTCTGTCAGGTTCTGCTCCTGAAGCTTTTTGTATTTGTGTTGGCTTCTCTGCTTTGCTGGTTGCCCAGCAGCACTCACAGCCCTGTTCTCCAGCCTGTCAGCAAGGAGGGCTTTCAGAAGGAGTCTCACCAGACCACTCAATGGCCTAAAATGGCATGTGCTTCATGAGAAGAGTAGCTTTGGAGAACTTAGTTGTCCAGTATATCCAAAGCAGATTTTAAAAAAAATTTTTTTTAAATCATATTTTCCAGGACTATCTTCTTCAATTTTGGGGAGATGTTCACTAAATAATTAAAAATAAATCACACTTCTCATATCCAGTCCCTGTACAGGTCAATACATTAAACCATTAAACAATGGAACTGGATTCCCATTCTCATAATTTGTCAGCATATATTTATATATACGTATCTGATACTGTTTACAGCTTAAAACTCTCAAGTAAAGTTCAAATTATTTTTTTCCAACAACACAAATTCTTCTGAAGGAGCACAAATTGAATGGTGAATTCCAGCTCAATCGCTGAAGTTTGACACAGGTATTATCTGCTGAAAATTTGTTCTTATAAATGTCAACTTAAAATGGCAACTCTAGCACATGTTCTGCCCTATCTTTAGCATATGTAATACTAGTCTGGGTAACTATTAAACCTCTATATGATGTCACAGATTAATGATGGTCTCGTATCTAATCAACAAAGCACAATGAAGACATTGTCATTTAATCGCTCTTAACTGGGCACGTTACAGAAAGATTTTAAGTATGACCAAAAAGAGGCAGTAAGACAGGATTTTGCATCAGCTAGAAAAATCTTTCTGGTTTATTATATAGTTACCAGTGGTTTGATCCCTACACTGAATCTGTTGGATTTTATCACTTATCTCTTTCCTTCTTTCCTTCCAATACTTAATTAATCTGGTTTGTATTATATATTTCATATTTATATTTTAAAATACATTTTATTATATTTATGCATGTTATATATATCAAGCACAATATATTTATATATTGTATTTTATATTTCATTTTATAGATATGTCCTTTTATTTTTTGCTTTAATTTTCCTTCTTATTTTTACAAAAAAACAGAGGGCCTCTTTATTCTTTGGTGTCTTAAACCAAAAATATATTTTTAGTGCCCTGTAGACCCTGTAGCCAAAAAACCCTAAACCAACTAAACCAAAATTTGCCTCAATGAAGTGTTATGGCACATAAGAAATCTCTTTGTAAAAAGTTTAGTGATATCTGTGTTTGATGCATTTTTTTAATCTTTGATATTATTTTCCTCATTGTTTCCTTTTGCAGTAAAATATTTTTTAGTGTTTCCACAAAAAACTTTAAATAACTATTTTAACATTCCTCTCCAATGTTGCTCTTCCTGTTCTGAATCATTCATATTAAATGCATGATCTACTAATATTTTGACTACTTTACAATGAGCTGCAGGATGATAATTTGATTCTTAATTTAAATAGGCATCTGTGTAAGTATCTTTTCTCTGAACTGTGAAAGACAATTCACCATAAGCTTTCTTAATAATATTTTAAACCAAGAAAGAAAAGTATGCCGTTATTGTCTCTTTCTAGATCAGTTACATTTTACTAGATGTGATTCTTACTGTGTAGTTCTCCAGACTGTTTTATTTTCTCTCAACCTATAATTAAGATGATGTTATTTGCATGCCTTTACTGACTTTTCCACACTAAGCATTTCCTCTAAAATTTCATATTAATTTTCATTTAAAGTTGACCATTGCTAAAAAGAATTATTTTCTTACATGTTATAAACTTGGAAGAGGACTGGATGGTTGTTTAAGAATAAAAAGCTATTAACAGAGTGTGGGAATTAGGACATAAAGCAAACCCTGAGATGCCTGTCTCTCTGCCTGAGTTAATCCTTGAACAGAATTTGTGCACTGAGAGGAGACCAGATATGTAGCTTCTGTACATGGTTTGTATTTCCTATATGGCATAAGCAAAAATCTTGACTTCTGTGTTCAAACCATGTGGTCGGAAAATATCACTACCCTTAATGGAAACCTGAATAAGGACAGCAAATCATACTTGTTATAAACCACAAGTATTTCCTAAAGATGCAAGATAAGAGATAACTGTTTTTTTCAGTGATCACCATCCTGTAAAACTAGATTTTTGGGAAGACTTCTTAGCTAACAATGGGTAGAAATTGGTTTCCATGTAAGGATGGGTGCAGTCTACACTAAATTAATGGAAGGAGCTGTAAAGCCATGTGTGCTTTCTAGCACAGGTCCTGCTGACTGAGTCCAGTGTGAGGTTGTCTCAGCAAATGTGAACTATCCTGTGCTCCACAGAAGAACAGGAAGGATTTAGCTTTTTTTTTCCTTCACATTCTAAGTAAGTCTGACCCCAAATCTCTGAAGTTTTTTAGAGACTCCGAGACATTTATTTTTAAGGCACTTACTCATGGTTCAGAAAAAAATATTCCAGTAACTATCTGATTCAGTGTCAGTGTCCCCAAACCAGTGTCCTCAAACATCCCAGGAAAATAACTCAGTCACTAGAACACCACGTCAGCTTCACTGTAGCTCAGTAAGTGTGTACTTAACAGAAAATGAAATGGTTCCAATCAAAGATATAAAGAAAACCTCTTAAATATCTTGGGATGTGGAAAGCTACACTTCAGACCCCTGGAATGAGCTAGGCACAGTGGGGCTCTTGAGTTATAGCTGCATATATCCCTAGCATATGTCAAAACCACTTGGCTGTTGAGTAGCTGCATGGATGGTTTCACAATCTTGGCTTTCCATCTTGGTCTTGATATAGGACCACCCTGCCTGAGTGTTCAAATAGCTGTAGCAATCTCCTACCTGCAGTCATAAATGTCAATAAACCATATCCAGCCCATCATGCGCAGCTGAATGACTTCTTGTTCTCACTGTATTCATGGCTGGATAGCTAAGAAGCTCAGATATGTAGATGCCACATTTTAGGTAAACATACTTTATACATAAATTTAAAGAAACTCAGTTATAGTTCTCAAGACCTCCTAATAGTAGGAATATAAAAAGTTTACCACCTGTTTCTTAAATGTCACAACAGTCAGCAGAAAAGGATCTGAAGAGTTCAGTGAACAGCTGGTGAGAGAAAGTCCACTGAAAATTCCTGAGAGCAGAATCAGAAAAGAACACATGTGAAAACATAGAATAAACTAGCAATGCAAGCACATCCTTAGAAAACCAGGCCATAGAAAACAATTACCATCAAAACCTCTATATAACAAGAAGAGATGAAGCATTGTTTGTTATTACTAAAGGGTAAAATATATGTCATACAGCTGGCTAAAAGTGTTACAATAAAACCTCTCCTAAAATCAAGTAAGTCCAAGTAACATACCATATAAGATCATTTCTCATTACAGGATGTTAAATATGGAAAAGAACCAGAATGTGGAACTGAAAACCTTTTATAGAAGTACACCTAAAAGTGAGGCAGATTATCAGTAAGACCTCAGCCACCTGTTACTAATTATTTTAGCTTCAGGTTCTTAAGCAAACACAGATGCAACAAAAGTAATCACTTGAGAAAAAGAAGTGCTCAAGCAGAATGTAGAAAAAACTCCTTATCCATTACGCTTCCCTTGTAACACCCATCCTGAGAGATAATAAGTTTTGAATGGAACAATTAATGAAATCTTTTCATACCAGGGGAAATTACTCCATAATGAGGTTTAATGTGTTAGAACTGAGGTGAAATTTATTAAAAAATAAATAAAAGCTTTATCCAAGGCAAAAGGTAGTACACAGGATGGTTAGGGATGCTGTGCTTTGAAGGGCATTCTCACCACCACAAATTGTTAGCATGCAGGCAAAGCAAATGGAGTAGTTATGTGGGGAAAAATGGATTGCAAATGAGAGCTGGGAAAAAAAAAAACCAAACCATAGGCTTTAAACATTAAAACAACAGCTTAATAAACCCTAATTATTTAAAATTCTATGTGATGTATCAGGTTTATATACCAGCCTATTGGGAAAAAGGACAGCTTTGCTCCTGTGCATCACTGAGCTGTGCCACATTTCAGAAACATTTTCACTCCCTGCTGAAAATTTTAAGCAAGCAAAGTGTGGACACTTTGCCATGCCTTCTCATCAGGGAAGGCAGGAATATTAACAACGTGTAGAATGGTAATCATGTGCCATTTCCTTTTCTTGTGCAACATGATGTAACACCTCGTTCCAGCACAGGGAGGGAAGTTTTGCTAGATCTTCTATTGCTACTCCAGAGCAACCCCCAGCGGCTGCTTTGCATTCCATAAATCTCAATATGTGTATCAGGTCTTTGTGAAGGGTAAAGAAAAGTCATGAAAGAACAAAGTACAAAGATGATCAATGAAAACTGCAAAGTTAAGTAAAACCAAACCCAACCCCTACAAATGGTATTTCAGTACAAATCAGAATAGTAGGATCTCATAATAATGCACTCAGGGAAATAAAAGAAGATACACAGTCAATGCAATAGATTTGAAATGCTAAAGGTCTGAACACACTGTGGATTAAATCCACTTTTGTGCAGGGGAGCAGTGAAAGGCTGATGCACCAGCAAGCAGAGGACAAGTGATGTTTAGCTGGTGCTGCAGAGGGCTGAATTTCATTCCGAATGGTTTGGACTTTGGGAATACAGCCAAGACCACCAGTGTATATCTTGATAGAGTAGCTGCATTACTTCACTACTAGTGTTCAGCCTCAGCTACCTAGGACATGAAGAATGCACAATTTATTCACTATGACATGAAAAAATGCATATTTTAACAGCTTGAAAAAGCCCCGCAGGTAATTCCAACATAAGCAGATCAAAAAGCAGTCATGGACAGTGAACATCAAAGTTTGATTGCTATTGATACATACATAAAAATGAAGGAGTCTCTATTTTACTTATCTTAAAATAATCGCTTTAGTAATTAGCTTAAAATAATATTTAAATCTAGATAAAGGTAATTCTTTGCACTCGCATGAGTCTTAACCACCCTCACAAATCAGTTGGGAAATGTAAAAAAAAAACCTTAAAAGTAGAAGGAAGACTTTGAAATGCAGCTGTTGTTAGGATGGTTTCCAATCACAGCCCCAGCACTGACGTTCCAGTAGGTTTGAGCAAGGGCCTGGGGGAGAAGAGAAGAGAAATCAGCTGAATAGAAATCACAGGGGAAATTATCGTAGTTAAACAATAGCCAAAATCCCTAATTAGAATGTATCCACAGACACTAGAGCTCATACTTACACTTCATTAAAGAGGGACCTGGGATATTCAGTAAGCAAGAGTCTTCAGTTTCTTAGTTGTGTATTTTGTATGGACACAAGAATCTGCAAAAGGGAATTTATAAGTAGGTAAATAGATTGTGGAGGATGTACACTGTCTTTTAACTATTTCTTGGGAGTTTTATGGTAAAAACAGACGAAAAGTTGACACAGCCTTAAAGTGGGGAGGCCTGCAATTAACTAGTATGGTATCCCTGATTTTATGCCATACACAGTTAATCTTCCATCAACTCACAGAGAGTTTAAGCACTTTTTTTTTTCAGAGGAAAGTGAAGGCAAGTTCGAATGTCTCAGGGTACTTAGAAACCTAAGCATAAATCTGACAAATATTTCTTGAAGGGAGAATTATCTGTCAGAACTGACATTTCATTAGGACTTCATAGTAAAATAAAAGCTCATCCATATTTTGCTTAGACAGATTTTTATTATGAAGTCTCTCATGTCTTGCTCTTGGAACATTCAACCATTGACACAAAGGAAGAAGAAAGTCTGGTGGCAGGAAAAAATCCCCCCCACTAAATACTGAAAAATTATAAAACAAAAATAATAGGCAGTGTACTAAACCAAAGAATGGTATAACATTTTTATCAGCTTCATTTCAGCTCACATCAAGACGCAAAAACTTTCATAGGTCAAATAAATAATTTTTCATACTACGTGACAAAAGCAGAAGGGAATTACAATTTCCCTCTGCAGATTGATAGACTTTCTACTGAACATTCCACTAAGCTCAGCTAAAGTTCATCTTACTTATGGATAAAACAGAAAATATTGGAACTTCTGTGAAACATGAAACATCTAAGGTTAACAATGCACATCCAGGGAGCAAATGTTCTTGAAGTGAAAAATGTGTATAGCAGTATTACATGCTTAAGTTGTTACAATTGGCTAATGGTTTTTTTCTGCTGATTTTCCAAATCTGTCTTTCTTCTAAATATCAGATGCTTAGTTGGTTGATGTCTGCAGAGAATTATGGTCTTCACAGAAGTTCAGAGTAACTAAGCAAACAGGCTCAATGTCAATAGAGAGCAGGTATCAGTCAGGTTATGTTCTGATTTGTGTTGGTCCCTGAATTATAATTATCATCTGCATTACAATAGCACTTAGAGTTCTTTTCTGTTAGCAGTAATACTAAACCCTAGACAAAATATTATTGAATAAATAATCTTGAAACCTAAAAGACTGTGAGATAGGAAACTAGAACTTGTACTGGTTTCATTTAAAAACCAGGAGACTCAAATTAAGTTGCTTTACATAAAAAAACCCTGTGTCAGAACTGGATTCTGGACTTACTTACATCTTCCAAGGTATTTTTATCCCATGTGAAAACCCTTTATCATGAATGTTACACAACTAGTTACAGGATCAATTTTTTACAAGTAGAAACTCAGGCTCTGCAGATTTCTTACTGTTATGGGCTATATTTTCACCTGAGCGCAGGAAAAAAACAACAGCCATGAATACTGCATCCTTATTCTAATGCAAACACGCTGAACAGAAAGCCAGGTGGTTTTGTCCCCTTTATTTGGCTTTTGTTTTTCCCTGGACAGTAGATACAATTTTTTTTTTTCTTCTGGGACACAGTTTTAGAAGAAATTTAAATGCCTTTAAGTGGGAAAAAATTATTTAGGCTTTAGAGAAGCACAGCGTGAGGGCTAAATATCAGCAACATCAAACAAAGAGAAATAAAAGAATTGCAGCAGGTACAGATCTAAGGTAGAGAAGTACATCAGGCTGCAGAACCCGAGATCAAATACTCCCGATTTTCCTCTTACCCTTTGGGGTCGTTTCTCTGATAAATAATTCACAGACTGCAGTGCAAAGTAGTTTGCATACTGACAAGATTAAAAAGAATGCTTTGTCTGGGTTAAATTTACAATCTGAAACCTTCCTTTAAAATGTCAAGCAGGTAATTAATTTAAGATGGTTTGCCAAGCAGAATCTCTGACCCTGTCAGAATAATTTCATTTCTTGAGGGTGAAGGGGATATTACATTTATCTTGGTGGAGTCTCTGGTTTGTTTTCTTCTTCTCTTCTCCTCTCTTCTTGCCATTTATTACCTGTTTCATAACGTCACACTGAAGCAAAAATTAGTGCCACAATCTTTTCCTCCTTAATTTGTGACGATAAAGCAAACACTGGCTGCAAATTGCCAATGAATAGGGAATAGAGTACAAGTCAGACCCCTTGACTTGAACAGAAGATGAGCATTTTCCACAGAGAGAGCTCTCCCCTGCCTGAGCATTCAGACAAGCATTTTGAGTAGCAGTGGGAAATGCATAAATTCAACAGCACGAAGATTCACATTTGGCATAGCAAAACATCCTGTCCCACATGTGCACAGTAGTGTGCTTTCTTATGAATGAATGCCTAAACGCATGACAATCAGCAGGATTTTTACATCTGCTCTTCAAGACAGGTTTACTGGTGTAAAATTTTATTAGAAATTGTGTCACCTCAGCTAATCCCTACAGGCAGTGTGAAAGAGATTAAACAATGCAGTAACACCATTTGGAGGCTTAATTCTAAGTTTGCATGGTTAGGGGGGAGAAAGGGGGATTGGAAAACAGAAAGATGCCAAAAAAAGGAAATATAATTAACTTTCCTGAATGTATACTGAATTTTCAGATTGTGACATTGTATACTAATTGGTTAAAACAAATACCATTCCAACTAACTAATGAAGACACAGTAAGGTGATCTTGATTTTCTTCAAGAGGAAGAGGTTACACCAAGCTTGGCTTCTTCCAAAATCCAGGGAAAATGTAAATCAAACATCTATAAATTGCAAGTATAAATCCCAAGATGTATGGCTAAATTTTTATGCAAATTCATATTAGAGATATGCTGAAGTACTTGAAATTGGACTGCTTAGCTGTTCTCCATGATGACTGAGCTTTTGAAATTTACTATTATTTATCTTTCATGTGACTACCTGATGTACACTTGTTCTCTTTTAGATCTTTCCTGCATCCAACCAAGTAATGAATGAGCCTATTTATAAATGCCTTTCCTTCAGGAATCAGTGCAGAAAAATGAAAATAAAACAGGAATCGTCTGCATTCTGTACAGAAACCTTGAAGTGGACAACAAGAATATGAAGCTCTCCATATTGGAAGGTGACAATTTTCAGTGGCATCTGAGAAGGGGTATTGTGACCCCTCAAATGCCGTTGTTCCCTCAGCATTTCAACTGCTGCCCCGTATACACCCTAGCAAGCTTATATTGGCTCAGTGGGGCTACTCAGACTCTCCATCAATAAACAGAGACAGCATCAGGTGAATGAAGGTAAAGCCTGTTTGATTTTTCAGACATTGCTAATCCTCAGCCCCCAAATTGCACAGCAACAGAAGAAAGCTTTTTTAAAAAACACGTTCTGGGTATTTTAGCATGTTATGTCTTTCACTGGCCAACATTTCTGCTGATCTTACTCTACTCCTGGAAAGTTCTCTGTAGTCATTAGCTTTCAGGTAACTCAACCAAGTTTCCATTAGGCCAGATTTCATTCCTGTAGTTGAAAATACAATAATTTCCTTCCTGGCCAGACATTATCCATATGGGAAAAGAAAGGATGGAGCTGGACGCAAGGCCAGAACATGATATGCTGACGAGAGTTTTTATTTGATTTCAGACAAATGAAGACAAAAGTATCTGGAGCACCTTTTTCAGCCTGATTCATCTAAGTCTCCCTTATGACTACAAACTGTACCTGTAAAATGTGGTCTAGAGATGGGAAAAGGATGCAAGCCATGGTGCTAACTCCCTAGCAATGAGAATACTTATTGTTCCATTGAAATGGGCAGAGATGTGCCTAGCATTTCTATCTTCCTGGTTCCCCATTCAGTACAAAGTGATTTCTTCTTGTCCAGTGCTGGTATGCAGTCAGGTTGGCATAAAATAGCTCTCTGAGCCTTTACTTCTTCATTTTACAAGATTTTTGAGTGAAAGAAAGCCATGCATTTTTCATGACACTTTCAAAGTAAGAACATGTCTCACCATAGAAAAAGATGTGTTTTCTCTTGACACTCCTTACTAAGGAAAGTACTTGGATACTCCCAAATCAGACACATATCTGAATTACCTGTGACTATTTCATGCCAAATATGCTATATTCAGGCCTTGATTCAGTGAGATCAAGAAGCACAAATCTAGTGTCAATCCATGAATGATAGTTCCAGCATCAGCAAAAACCCTTGTGTGTTCAAAGGCACTCATTTTAAGGCAGTTTTTTAAATAACCTGCTTATTGGGAGTGCCTCTCCCCAAAGAACTTCAGAATTATTCTAATACTCCACTATAAAAAGTGATAATTTTCCTTCCGCTAGTGAGAATTCCAAAAGTGGATTAATAGAAATTCACCTTATTCAGTGGTAATTATGATAGTGCTCACCTGTTTTTGAGACTATGATATTATGTCCCTATTCCATAAATAGCTATACTGCAAACTACACATGCACTGCTTTGAAAATAACCAAAGCTGTTTAAATTCCTATTCCAATGACAGAAACATCTTGCCTTAAGAAGCTACATTTCAATATTATAGTTTGTAACCTTAAATCTATGATAGGAACAGTTTGAATCAGCATTAGTTATAGTAGGTGTTTCCAGAAATCATAAACAAATGATAGATGAAGAAAAAAAAATCTTTTTGTTGTTGTGTGAGTGGTCATATTGACAGTTTAAACTCATTCACGAGCAACTGATGATAACTAGTCCAGAAGGCAAATGTAGTTAATCAAAACCCAAACTGCATATATTGGTCTATTAGTATGTTTTGTGAATAGCATAAACATACATAACCCACCCTGTAATTACTGTTTACAGAACATTTAGCATTCTCATGTAAAAGCAGCTGAATTATTTGTTATGTCAAAACATCTAGGATAAAATAAAACAGTTTTCCCCATGAGTGAAAAGGTAGGTACCCTATGAATTTTAATATGTTGTCAAACATTCTGACAACAAATTATGAACAGAACTTCTACAATGTTAATGAAAGAACAGCTCCTGGGGGACTGGAAACCGAGAAATTATATTCAATGTATGAAAGACAGTAAATGTATTAATACTATTACAAATACATTCTCAAGTTTTTTTCACTTCTTTACTTTAGTATGATTTTTCTAGTTTTCAGACTTTTAGAATCCTCTAAAAGTATTCTTGGAAATGCTTGGAAACTACTTTCCAGTAACTTTGTTGCGATGCATAGTTTTCTTATCATACAATTTCATTTGCAATGCATCCTTTCAATAAGGATATCCAGTAATGTCTCTTTTCCGTAACAGCAATGACTTTTATCTCTACAAATCCACAACAGTGCCTTCCTTACAAGCTTATCAGTAACATGAGACCAAGTTGAACACATTTCTTTTTATACAAAGTTTTGATGCTGTGCTTAAAAACTATGTTGTCTTGCAGAAAGTTAACTGCATCAGAAAGATGCTCCGTTCTCTCATCCTACTGGTGCGTTCAGAGTTGAGGGCAAAGCAGGGAAAAGGGAGAAGGAAGCATGTTTTGGCTTTCACACTAGCATCATAGACCTCCTCTCCCTTCCTCAAGTATCTGAATGCTGATGCTGAAGCTTTGTAAAGTTAATCATCTGTTGAAGGTTTGGCACTTCAAATTAAATAGTCAAATTACCAAAAATTTTAATGGTATTTCAGGTGAGAAGGCGCCTTGCAAGACAGGCAAGACCACATCTATAACTGATTAGATTAACAGACAGGACAAATCTCAAGGTAATATGCTGTAGGAGCTACCATGCACTATGTTAAAGACATGCTGCATGGATAAATCATCCTTGTCTTTTCTGGAGCTTACAGAAATCCATGCTATGCTCATAGATTTTGTGTCGGTAAAATGATCAACATGTATTATTTCACATACACAGTTCATAAAATCTGGAAAAAAATAAAGAGATCTCTAAATTCTACATAGTCTGTGTATTTCCTCAGAGTTTATATCCAATATATTCTTACAAAATTATCACTTATACCTTCCATATGCAAAGAGTCACTCTCACTATATTTGGTTTGGACCACAGTACAAGTATAAAAAGATGTTTAGAGAATGCCACAGAAGCTCGAGTGAAGATTTTCAATAAGAACGCAACTAGAGATTTAAGGACAGTCACTCTATTTTAACATGTTTGATGTTATCCAGGAATCCTAAATGAGATTTTTCTGAAAGGGAAAAAAAAATAAAGAAAAGAAAGAACTCACTAATAAATACAAAATTGAATAATTAGGGCAAGATGCTTTTGAGATTTGATTTTCAAAATTTATTAGTACCTTAATGGTGAAACAATATAATTCATTCATATCTAAAAAAGTGACTCAAATATTCTCCTCTGTCCAAGTACCATGCCAAATCTAGCTATAAATAGTTGTTCTGTTACAAAAGAAAGTTATATGTTGTTAAATAACAGGCTGTATCATGATTGACGTATTTATATATTTTTCTCCCTATATTCCTCTTTACTATTTGTCTCACACTTTCTACAGATTTTCACTTATTAATTATCACTTCTGTAATATTTGGTATGTCCAAATAATGTGTAATATCTGACTTCCTCAATAAACTAGAGCTTACTGAATAAAATATTCTAATTAGATTTGGACCATGCCTCACAGCTGGAGACATACTTTGGCCAAAGAAAGCAAGGAAAAAACTGATACTTCAGAAGATAAATCTAGAGGTTTTCAAAAGTAGAAGGTAAAAATAAAACTTTTCTAACAACTTTATTAAACTCTCCGAGATAATTTTCATTTTACCAAAGAATGAGCAAATGGAAAACAAAAAAGGTAGACAGACACACAGAAAATCTAATTTAAGTTTATTAAAACAATTGTGAGACTTCAACATTTTGATCACCATCCTACCTTCACAAGCCAGGCAAAGGTAAAGTGGAGGAGTAACATCATAAAGACCAAGTGCTCTAGACTTTGCATGGTGAACTCTGCCTTTGGACAAGAGGGAATTCCTGCAGGAGTGTTCCAGTACACAGCTTTTGTCATTCCTTTTTCTGCCAAAACCCACAGAAGCCCATAAAGGAAGAGTTTATTAAGGCAGACACCTATACAGGGGAACATTTTATTTAATTTGGACCTGGGCTGATTCTGGTGAGTTTGGCCAGGCTGACAAGCTAATCCCTCTAGCCAGGAATACCTTGTGCCTGCCCTGGATTCTTGAGGCAGCTTTTTTTCTTATCCAGTACAGCTGGGCCATGTAGCTTGCTATTCCCATGCTTATGTGGAAGAAGAGTTAGCAGGTCATTTGGATTTCCTGTCATTTTACTAGTTATCCTAGAGTAATGAAGAGGCCAGGTCCTTCTTTTCGGTAATATCTTACCGGGCTAATCCTACACAGTTGTCACTGGCTTCAGTGCGCTATCCCTTCTATGCTGAGTGAAAGCACGTTTGCCTCTAAAAAGCATTGCAAGCCTTATCTCAAAGGCTGTGGATCCCGTTTCAAGGAATTTCTTCTTCTCTGTACTTATAGTGCTCAATATAACATCTTTCTCAGTTTTTAGGAAGGTTTCCATTGATATTAGTGAGAGTTGGCTCAAACCTAAAGAACAATTGCACAGCTGTTAGTCAGCTGAAATTTCCCATTTATTACGGTAATACATTTTTTTGGGGGGTAGTTGAGATTACAGACCATAAGTTTAACTGTTCTGTTCCTGGTCTTTTTTCTGAGACAAGGTGAGGGTTTACTGGTTTTCATTACAGTGTTTTAAGTGGTGCAGCTGCTCTCCCACTATGAACTAGGCTGAAATAATTAAATTCTGTCACTGAGACCAATGAATGAGAGTAAATTAGCAACAGTGACCTTCTACTGCAGCTAAAATGGGTCACTGAATTTAAAGCAAAAATCTGTTGAGAAAATACAAGTGATAAACTTGTATTTACCCTTCTTAGTCCACAACCAAATAGTAAATAAACAATGCAATTCTCTTTCTTGGTCATTGACATTTGGAGGAAACCCACAATCCTTGAAAAGCCTATTCTGCATCTTAATAGCAATAATGTCAGATTTAAATATAAAGGGATAGAGACACTAGCTGCAAACCAGCTTTTGGATCTGTGAAGACCAAACCTATTTCATTTGCTGCACTGCTTTGTTAAGCATTTGTAATTCTCAGAACAGACCTACAGGAGGCATTTCTTTGGATTGTCACTAAATTCTGTCAGCTCCTGCAATGACAGAAGCCTCTGGTATTGTGAGTATGATTAGGTGCAGAGGAATCTAAGGAAACCATCAGCAACCACTCAGCTTTCTTCACGCCCTTGCAACGCTGCAGCTAGAAAGAAGTTAAATTCTGACAGCTGATTTCACAGAGTTTTACCCAAAGCAGGATATATCTCCCCTGCTAGGGATATCAAATCCTTGACCTTTGCTTCTTTTACCTCCTTTACTTTTGATTTAAAAGATTAGAAACACCATGAAAAATACAGTCTTCTCAAATGCCTTGACAAATACATTGGAAAAATCATATAGAGGGAATAAAAGCATTCTGCTTAGCACATAAATAGACAATCCACTGTAAGGCAGATTATTTGGAAATCTCCAGCCCCTCACAATTTGATATCTTTATGAGGAGAGGGGTTCTTATATACGGCAAAGTTTCAGCTTCCACATGAATACATTTTCTGCTGTCATTTATTATTATTATATTTTTATTATTATTGTTGTTGCCATTGTTGTTATTTTCCTTCCTATGCCAGATACACTTTTCAAATATTCCACCCATAAGAACTTTAATATTTAGACAGCAGATGGTGATAACTGACTGTACCCAAGACTGTAGGCTAAAGATAACAGCCTTTTAGTTATGTCAATAGTATTTGCACTTGTCTTCAAAAATCACAGAATAATGGCATATCTGTGAATCTCCTGAGCTGTTTGCTTTGGAAAAGGAACCAGGATGTACTCTCAGTACAAAACTTAAACTTCACCTTATTCAGGGTGTGCTGTGAGATAATTCCTAAGGCAGAGTTGCATGTCTGCATATTTTCATGGACTTATGTCACAGCTAGAGATCTGTAGTTTAAAAAGCTTGATGTTTTGATATGGGGTGCCATAGCTTAAACTCCATCCATCAAGAACACTGCCCTTGCATAATACAGCCAGTATTTTCCACTATATTTTCTATTATCATTCAATGATATTTATCACAACCAGCAATAGCTTATAGGACTTGCAAAATGAGGGTTACAGAACCTCCCCCAGTATCCAAGTATTCACCATGTTATAACTTAAACTGCTTAGTCATTAGAGAAGAAAAGCACTTCATCCATATGTATAGGTGTATGTGTATGTAAATGTACCAATACAGCTTGTTTACCCTAAAAGTCCTGAAATGATAAAGCACAACTCTGGGAAAGAGCCCTGGCAGGTCAGGACCCTTTGTGATGTTTAACAGAATGTTAAGGCATGGGAACTCAGAAGCAAGGCTATAGCTGAAGCCTTAAGCATTTTATTAAGCCACCCTGCACCTCCTGTCATCGTCTGCCCTGCTGAGTCTGCTCAATATGTTGGTCTGAAGCAGCTAAGGACTGACTTAGCAAAACTGCTGTGAAGAAAGACCTGCTTTGCTAGAAAGAAAGAAAGATCTAGAGTAGAAGGTCAGTGCTGACACTGGTACCTTGGATTTAACTTTTCAGGAAGAAACTTATAAAATAGAACTTAGGGGTATCACTGACAGGATTGAGCGCCTTCTATTTTAGTCTCAGAAGGTATTGCTGACTAAAGCTAGAACTAAAAAAATCATTTTATAAAATCAGTTTTTGATAAACGGTTTCATGTGTAATCTTAATGCTTGTACCCTTAACTAAACATATGGAAAGTGTCTTTCTTCAAACTGTCAAATTATTAACATCACCTTTTCTTGTCAACTTCAAGGTGCTACCTAAGAAGTGTTTTAAATTCTTAAATGTTTGATTCCAACTCAAGGAGTTGGAGCATCTGCCATATGAGGAAAGGCAAAGAGAGCTGTGATTGTTCAGTCTGGAGAAAAGAAGGCTCCAGGGGGATCTTATCAATGTGTCTAAACACCTTGGGGGACGGGGTGTCAGGGAGGGAGTAAAGAAGGTGGAGCTATAAAGGTGCCCACAAGAGTCAGTGGGCATAAAATGAAATATAGAAAATTCCATTTAAAATTAGGATGGTCATTACACTGGAAGAAGTTGCTCAGATGTGCTGTGGATGCTCCATCTTTGGAGATATTTGAAACATAATTGTACATATCCCTGAGCAACCTGCTCTAGGTGATCCTGCTTTGACCAGGGTGTTGGACTATGTGATCTCCAGAGGCCGCTTCCAGCTTCAGCTGTTCTGTTGCTGTCTGGGGGAAAAAGGAATGGATGATGTGCTGGAGAACTCTTAGATCTAAACTGAAAATCTCCTTCATGTTTTATTCACAAGTAGCATAATTCCTTATCAAGCTTGGGGAAGTTGGAGCACACTCTGGAAATTCAGCGGAGCCCAGGCTCATTGGGGAGTGATGCCAGCGTGGGAAGAGAGTTAGCTGCTCTCAGCACCTCTGACAATGAGCAAGATTTCCAATTCTCTGACTCTGCACCTCACTGTAAGCACTTCAGAGCAAGGGTATTCTTATACATGCTGGGATTGAATATGCTACTTTAGCACAAATGGTACATAACAAGCCTCAGTCCTCCGGGGCGTACAGAAGTCAGGCAGGCAGGAGTTTGTACCATTCTTTAGACCCATTCTGGGGAGATTGTACAGCTCCTCAGAACATACTTTGGTTATAGATTACATTACCTGTCAGCCAGAAAAATTACTTTAGGTTTTATCCACATACCCAAGCTGGTTTCCAACAAGCTTATTTGTATATTGATAAGAGTGTACCTGTGAAAATACAGGGAATAGAAGTTATACATACTTCTGGGATCCTCAGCATATATTTGAACTGCTGGCTTGTGCCCAGTTCCCACGGTAGGGGTTGCCTTTGTGGCCTTGGCAGCACTATCCACGGCTTCTAGAGGGAGACGCAGCCTGTTTTGCAGGCAGAAGGTAGGTGTGAAGAACGTGGTGACCCCAGTGCAAAGAGGTAATGCTGCTTTTCCCCAGCAGGAGCAGGGTTTACAGCTTTCTCAGGCCAGACTTTTTAAAGTGTGGGTTGCACTGTTCTCCAGACACCTGGTGAGTGCTTTCACACTCAGGTACACTGCAGCCTTCGTCTAGTCCTTTTGTCCCCACTTTCACCACTTAATAGCTGCACTGTACTAACAGTGGCAAACTATTGTGCTTGCTATCAATGCCAGTTTTGAAGTGAATGCAAAAAGGCTAAACCAGCTTCAGATAATTACAGAAAATTAAAATGTCCATTACTATTCAGTTAAAATTTCAGTGAACATGAGTTTCATATACTTATCTTTATAGCAAAAGGGAGTCTTATTACTCCTCTGAGAATTTTTGTGTAATCTCCAGATGTAGTTATCATGGCTGATACCTGAATTTTCTGAGAGATCTGCTTTTGTAATTCAAAAGCACTACCTTCAGCAGTTCACAGTACATAGGCTTTAATGAGACTGAATGCCAGGGGTTAGAGAGAGACCTATTACTCAGAGAAAGGGATATAAAACTAACATACTGTTTGTGGTTTGCAAAACCACAAAGGGAGCTGCTGCTGTAGGGGCAGAAACAATGACATCAAAACCAGCATGTAAGTTATAGTTTCATTTGTTACCCAGCCTTTTCTTTTGCTTTTATAGGTCATCATCACATTGGCTGCATTTTAAATATTACTGCTTTTCATTTTCGAGCAGTAACATAACATTAAATAAATACTGGCAAGATCTACATGGCACAGCTATTTCCCAGCATGATTTTGTGCAGCTCAGCAAGTAATTTCACCTGCTGAGGGAACTCAGCAAAGCAACCAGGCAATCTCATAAGGCTACTAAATCAGTGTAAACAAAGTTGTATTTAGACTGGACCAGAGAATGGTCTCAAGTTCATAAGCATAGGAATTTGCAGCTTATCCTTCTTAACAGCAATTTTAATACTAGCTGAGTTTGGCACAAATCACAAAAATCTTGTCAAGCCATTCTGGCTTTTTGTTTGTGTGCTTGTTTTAGATGAGATACTAAGAGGTTGCAGGAATATTCATTTTCTGGAAAATGCTCTACAGAGAATGTAAGAAATAGCATATTTCACAGGAACAATTTATGATTGCTGATTCTTTCTCAATGGTGTTGTCTTGCTTTTTAAAGAAATAGCTTGGAAATGGATAAAACCCCTTCAAATTTCAAATAGTAAAAACTAAATGAAGAATTAAATAAAGTAATAAAATAAAATAAAATAAAATAAAATAAAATAAAATAAAATAAAATAAAATAAAATAAAATAAAATAAAATAAAATAAAATAAAATAAGATTAACGCCACCCCCCACCACCACCACCCCAAAAAAACCCAAACCAAACCAGACTCCCAAACTCTTCAGGTTTTGCTAGTGTCTCCCTAATGTGTCTGACCTACCCGTTTCTTTCCTGCTCTCCAGTGGGTGCTGGCGCCCACCCAGGTGCTGGTGGGCTGGCACAGCTGGCTGATCAGGGTGCAGCCACGGGCACCACCACCCCTCGCCGCCAGCCAGGGCTGCCCTGCCGCACGGGAGCACCGCAGGGAGGAAAAGCAAAACAGCAGCCACCACAGAGGTTCGCCTTCCAGTCACTGTTGAACATGTCGGTGGTTTGCTATTTTATTTCATCGTTGTGCATTGAAATTGATCTTTCTTGGACTCAGAAAAAGCACAAACTGTTCCAAAAAGGGGATTTTACTCAGTACATGTGATTTTTCTGCACAGATATGTTTTCAGCTTTGCACAAGCTGCTATATAAACAGTGAGCTCTGAAGGACCAATCTGTGCCTTACAATAAAATCTCAACAGGCACCAGCAATCATGTTTTGACAAAATTAAAGTACAGTTCCAGGTAAAAGATTTCACTGAACATGCATTTTAAATATTTTCCGGGCTGCAGGTGGGCAAAGGTTTTAGTACATTTCAAGAACATGGCAAACACTTCTTCAACTAATAACTATGTACATTTTTTTTTTAATAGCGACTTTCTGAATTTGTTTGTTTGAAGTGGATCAGAGATTTTGGAAAACTAAGCCCAGACTGAGTAAAAAGGAGAAAGAAAATATCCAAAGATAAAGTAAACAGTTGATAAAAATGTCTCAGTAATTTACTACGTAAAAAAGTGTGTCCTGCTTGTATGTCAGTGCATATTTGTAATTTTACTTTATTATTTGCTTTTGCAAATGTGGAATGATATATGTGTTTATACTGATATGGTCTTGCCTTGATTTTTCACTGTATCTGAGCTTTATTTCATTTTCCTGATAAAGACTGGTGGCAAACAGCCATTTGCAATTCCCTGATCCATGACCCATGACTGATCAGTCTCTGTGCATGTTAAAGAAGGGATGGTTCTGCTCTAATTTATACCACTGGGCTAAGGCCTCTGTCACACTCCTGTCACTCTTAAATGTCCACTCTGACCCATCACCACATGTTCCTTCTCTTTCTTTCTGCTGCAGGTAAGAAGATGAGACTGAATAAAGTAGAAGTTTGGCATATCCACCAGATTTACTCCAAAGCTTCTACACAAGGAAATATTCTCCAACAAGGATCTTCAGACACTGTAATGTCACTTTACATAGTGTTAAGTGGGATTACCAGAGCAGAAAATGTGAGTACAATTATTTTTTGCATAATTACATATATACAGATACACACACAGACAGAAAGTCTCTTTCAGTGTTAAGGTCTACGTGTCCAAAACTGAGCCTAAAACATTTACTTTGATGTTCAGCACAAATAAAACGAAAAAAAATACGTTCCTTGCCGTTGTCCTTTGGCTGGTGCTATGTTTTTATGTGCTTAAATCATCAGGGCAGCACAGTATAAAGTTGATGATACCGTGTTGAAAAAACCCGACTGTGTCAATATGAATCTACCCCAGCAAAGCAATGTTTCTCAGACCTCTTAATGTAGGACCGTGAGTCAAAGTGACGATTGACAAACATTCAATAAGAGGTCAAAAAACAACCATGCAGACAGATTTGTCGAGAGCTTATGTTATCTATTTTTGATAAGTGAAACAATTGGCCTAAGTCATGTCACCTGAGGCTTTTCACGAAGAGCAGTCATAGAGTTGAAAAAGATTACAACGATTTTTTTTTTCTGTTGTGCCCTTCCAGGAGAACTTGCTGCAGAGTTTCAAAGGCAAACACAGTATCAAAAGACAGTTAGACTGAAATGAAGGTAAAATCTCTCTTTGGTTTACTTAAGTTTAAATAAATGCATCCAAGGGCTAATATGATTGTGTAGCATATGCAGTTAAGGTCACCCTATTAATTAATGTCCCTTACTGAAGGGAAGACAGGTTCTTAAGCACAGGTTAAAGTGATAGTGTTTAACAAAGTGAAACACAAAGCTGTTCGCTGCCTATATCAAGTGATTTGCAGGTGTATGTAGACAAAATGCTTTAAGAACACCTCCTCTTTTCTCTAAAGTATATTTAAGACACAGATGTCTGTGGATAAATTCCTTCATTTTCAGACCATATACATGTTAGGGGTGGAACCTCGTTTTTATTTTCACATTTGCCTTGTCCATGTTGATAAACAACAGTTCTCTCCTGTTTTCCAAGAAGACATGCTTTTCCTTCGTCCTAGAAAAGGCATTTCCTTACTGCATTGCATGCAGGCAAGGTTATACTAGTTTTAGCTGAGAAAGAGTTAATTCTCTTCACTGTAGTGCCTGTAGTAGTCAGGGGCCTTTCCAGCTCCCCGTGCTCTGCCACATGGGCAAGAAACCAGGAGAGGCGGGACCACGGCCGGGGCAGCTGACCCCGACTGGCCAATGGGATGCTCATTCCATACCACGTGACGCCATGACCAGTATATTAACGGGGCAGTTGGCACACGGGGGGTGTTGCTGCTCAGGGACTGGTGGTGTTGGGTTGGCGGGCGGTGAGTGGCTGCACCACATGCTGTTTGTTTTGGTGGTTTGTTCCCCTTCCCTACCTTCCCCAGGTTTCGCACCTCTCATTGTTTTCCTTTTCATTGTGTTATTGTTGCTGCTGTTGTTGTTATCATTTTATTTTAATTATTAAACTGTTCTTATCTCAACCCATGAGCGTTACCCTTCTGATTCTCTTCCCCCATCCTGCCGGTGGGAGAGTGAGCGAGGAGCTGTGTGGGGCTGAGTTGCTGGCTAAACCACAACAAAGGTCCCTGGAGGTATTTGATTTCTGTGGGAGTTAGATAGCTGAATATTTCTCTAGTCTTGGACTGGGGTATGCTGCTCACAAGCAAGAGGAGTTTTGGGCAGTGATAACCTATGTGGGTCAGTGATCCTGAAGTGTGATAAATTGCCGTAGAAGTTGTGGCTGCCACACTGGGAAGGAGGGAGGGAGGAAAACACTGGCTGAATCTCCTGGAAACCTGTCATTAAAGCAGTTGTCCTCGTCCATATTCCCCCACAGGCCATTTGATGAGGGGAACATAAATACCAGTTCCTACAAGTATAGAACAAAGAATGTTAACTGTGAGTATTGCCTACCTAACCTAAATTCATGGTGGTGGTGTTTACCCCTGCTTTTGCCCTCTGTGCTGAATGAGCACATCAGCCAAGGCAGGGCACGGAACATCTCATCTTTCACTGGCATCAAATGACAAGGAGCAAGAGGCTTTTAGGCTAAATGGGGTTTTTTGCCCCATCTTTCTCTCAGTTACCTTGAAAGAAAGGCAAAATGATGATTTCTCAGTGTCTCCCAATAATACAGTAGAGGTGTAAATGGAGATGACCCCCACCCTCAAAATTTTAATGTGAAGCTGATGTTGAAAGTTGAAACAATGGCAAAGGTGGTGGAGGAATGATAACGTTAGCTGGCAGTGGCCTATGTAAACATAAACTAGCATGAATTATTCTCATTAAAATGTAGGAGAGTATACCCTGCATATCCACCATATATATGGGACATGAGAAAGGCAAGGAGTGACTTAATTTCCTAGTTTTATGTCCTTACTCTGAGAATCATTATTTTTAAACATACTTATTGTACTGTTGAATCTTCACCCCAACGTCCTCAAAATTTTTTTCTATAGTGATTTGAACTAAAAAACAATTTAGGCATTGGGTTTTTTCAGACTAATTATATGCAGGATTTATTATATTAAAAAGGTGCTGTAAATGCAATGGTAAGATTACTGGCATAATGGATTTAAGGGGAAAACAGTGCTCTTAAAGCACTCTCCCATCTTTGCCTCAGGGGATAATAACACAACTTAACTCAAGGGGCTTCAGACTGGGTAGGGAATGCAAAACAGAGCAATGGAAGGACTGCAGCTATGCAAAATGAGCAGGATCTAATTGAATTCCTAACAGATGGGAAATAATTAAATCATTTATTATCACTTCACAATTAGTTAACTCACAGGTATACCTCAGACAATAAAAACATTTTATCTAACCTTCTGCTAGGGATTTAAAGTTTTTATCGTCTCATCTTCTCTGGATCTGTTACTTCATGGCTCAGTTTAATCAACAGCAAGCTTGTCAACATGAAATGATCTCTCTGGTTATTTAAAAGACAAAAATACAACTACAAACAGACAGTACCTGTTTTGGAGATATTCATTCATAAACAGGCTTCTACCTTGACTTGACATTCAAAAATGTCGAGGTGATATGACATAAATGTTTGGGGATTTTATGCAAACTAATATAACAAAAATAACTTGATTTTTAGATGAGGAAATGGTCTGCCTTTGGAATAGTGGCAGTCTGTTTCAGCCAGCTGCATCCATTATGATTTTTTTACTGTCCTTCCTACATTGCCCAAAGGCTCAATTCACAGAAGAATTTGGGCACTGGACTGCTAAGCCCAGCAGGTTGTCCCCGTTAGGCAACTCATTGTCTGGTGGACACGTGCCTGGGTCAGGAATTCAGGCTGTGCAGAACACTCAGGAAGAGCTTGGCACTTCATAGTGGGATGTAAAAGAGAGGATAATATTCCTTCAAAGTCATGGAAATGCCAAGAAAAGGCACACATTTAAAGTGTGATGTGTTTTGAAGACACAAGCCTAGCTCCCTGAGGGAGGGAGGCACCCAGTGCTGCGTAGCATTCACAGATGGAAATGTACCCATGAGGAAATGCTTGCAACAGACTCATCCCAGCTGCATAGCAACCAGAGTCACCTCCCTCCTAAACCTGAAAGAATATAAACCTTTAGTGTGCATATTGAAACTTCACAGTTTCAATATACACTGGGTGCTCTAGTCATTGTTGTGGTTTAACACCAGCCAGCACCCAGCCGCTTGCTCAGTCAGCCCCCTACCCCTGCAGTGGGATGGGGGAGAGCATCAGACGAGTAAAAGTGAGAAATCTCATGGGCAAAAACCACACACACAAGCAAAGCAAAATAAGGAATTAATTCACTACTTTCCATGGGCAGGCAGGTGTTCAACCATCTCCAGGAAAGTAGGGATCCATCACACATATTGGTTACTTGGGAAGACAAAATGCCATCACTCTGAATGTCCCCCCCTTCTTTCTTCTTCCCGCAGCTTTATATCCTGAGCATGATGTCATATGGTGTGGAATATCCCTTTGGTCAGTTGGGGTCAGCTGTCCCGGCTGTGTCCCCTCCCAACTTGTTGTGGCAAAGTATGGGAAGCTGAAAAGGTCCTTGACTAGTGCAAGCACTACTTAGTAACAACTAAACTATCTCCACATTATCAGCACTGTTTCGGCAAAAATCCAAAACATACCCCCATACTAACTACTGTGAAGAAAATTCACTCTATCCCAGCCAAAACCAGCACAGTCATCTTTTGATGTTATTCATTCTAATATATATTGTTGTGCTAAGGGAAGTGGACTATAGTCAGCCTGGGAGGTGAGACATGCAGGTTCAAAACCCCTCAAGCAGAGAAAATTAAAACTAACCTCCTAATTATGAGTGTACATATTCTACCCCATAGACAAAGGGGAGTTGGCCGGCTATCTGCTCAGAACATAAACAGCTGTGGATAAACTCAGAAGGAGTCATTTAGGAATTTGAAAGATTAATTGGTGGTTGAAGAATCACAAAAATGCCAAGGCTGGAAGGTACCTCTGGGGGCTCTCTAGTCCGAGCCCCCTGCTCAAGCAGGTTCAGCTACAGCAAATTGTGCAGGATAATGTCCAGTTGAGTTTTGAGTATCTCCAAGGATGGAGACCCCACCACATCTCTGAGCAACCTGTGCCAGTGCTCAGTTACCCTCATGGTGAAAAAGTGTTTTCTTATATTCAGACGCAATGTCTTTCAACTTGCCTCTTGTCCTGGACTCAGTTATCTGTTGAATTCAAGTGACTCCAGGGGTAGCTAATAGCTAAGTGGAGGTTGGGTGGACCTGTATTCCAGTTTTAGAATCTTCCTGTAAGCCTTTCTTAAAAAAAAGTATTTCTTGTAGCTTTCTGCGCTCTCCAACAGAAAAGTGGCTTCCTGAAACAGCTGCAGATGACAACTCACTCCAAGTCTTTTACCATCCTACATTTATGAAATTCCCAGAACACTTCATAGACTCCAGCCTCTTCGGCTTATAAATGTCTCTGCATTAAGATTTTGTCTCTCATTTATATGAGCCAGAATTTCAGCCTCCTCTGTTTATAGATAAGCTATAAATAGTAATGTGAACTGGTTTTTTAGAAGTAAGTGTCTTCAATTTAATCACAGCAATTATATTAACTGTGGACCTAGCTGTACATATGCAAAAAGGGTAATCTGAATTATGAAAAAAAGGGTAAATTGCTAAAGGCTTTGGAACAAACGTGATATGTTCCTTACACCATATTTCAGTCTTCTACAGGGAAATTAGGCCAAATGTCTAATAATCTAATTGTCATTACTTAACCTTATTGAGATCAGGGGTTTAAATGCTTCTTTTTAAAAGCTACAGCTTGGAATTATAATTCTCTATGAAACCAGGCAGGTGAAACTGCTAAAGTTCCTGTTTTCACTTACATGGTTTCATATTACCAAATAGATGCACAAAGTCTAGGAGAAAACTTTAGTGCTTTGAGGCTATATATCAATTACGATTTTCTCCAAAGACATTACCAGTATTGCTTAATTCCTATTGTTTTGAGGTTATTGTTATGAATCTAATTTTCAGCTAGAATATATATGAGAGGGTTGTATTCTGTTACATAAGTACAGAACTGAAATAGTTATGGACCAGGCATTATGGCCTGGAGGAATGGAGAGCTGGAGCTATTTTTCTTGATGGCTATTTTTAAGGTTTGTGGCTGTGTGAGAGACAAAGGTTCACGAAGCAAGGAAAAGAAGGCACTGGGACACAGTCTGAGAAAGCAGTGTGATGCAGCTCTAAGAATAAATACATGAAATAACTTCTTGTTAAGTAACAACTGAAAAGATTTTGAAAATGAGCAATGATATCTTTCCTTGACTGCTTCCCTGATCCAGCTCAGTACATTTTGTTTGTAGTATATCAAAGAAACACATTGCCAATTGCTCAGGATGGAGATGATACATAGTAAGCTAAAATTTGTTTATGGTAACAACTAGTAGCATGTTATACGGTAAGAAAAGAAGTTCGTTTGTGTCATGGATTGTCCAACACAAGTTCACAAAACCAAACAGCTTTTAGTTTAATTCTAATTTCAACTTGGGGTAGGTTGGTTGGTTTGGTTTTTTTTCAAGTAATTAATTTCATGAGTTAGCTAGATATATAGCCACACATCTCAGATCAGCTGTCTCAGACCTGTGATGTCTACTTCAGAAGTTTCAAAGCAATCACTTGAAAACATGGCTGTAAAAGAATTCAGCTACAATTCGGAATTCATTGACCCCATGGGAGTTTGCAGATCATGAATAATATAGGAATACAAACAAGCCGTCCTGAAACCAACTTTCTAATTCAGCTGTTTACAAATGTGCAATTCAGGTTGTTCACATCTCTCTAACCTCTTGCACCAAAGAACAGGAACAGAACATTAAAATGCCTGGAAACACACAGAGACTCATGAGTCTAACCATCTTGCCCAAGTGGTGTGTACGATGTGCTTACCAAGACCTTAAAGATGAACCTAGGTAAGAATGTTTTCCACTGGTGGGAGCCAGAGGCAGCCTTAGTTTGATCATTTTATTAGTAAGGGCTAATGTGTAGTCATGTACCACAACCTATTATGCTCCTCGTGACAGCAAAATCCAAGTTCAAAATAGAGAGAAGAGAATGGATACAATTTTAATTATAACTGAAGTATATCAGTACATAAGAATAAGAGAATGAAACTGCAATCATTCAAGAAAATATCTCACTGAGCCCAGAAGGCTTACCTATCTGAATACATGGTACTTGTCATTTGGAATCATTGTTTTCTTATTAGGTTTTCAGGGAAACATCAAGCCTGTTGGTAGGCTTCCACCATCTCATTATGCAGCAAAATAATACTTCCAAGACATTACCTTCACAAATAAGCAGATTCTGCTAAATATCCAGACACAGACTTCACTATGATCATGCTTTTGTATCTTTTCATAGTGTAAAGGAAGGACTCTTTGTGAACAGAATATTTGAGATGAGATGCTTTTACATTTCCAGTCACAAAGACTTTGCAAAATTAAACACATTTAGCACCTTTGGGAAAAAACAACTCAGGAAACATCTTGAAATCACTGTTTTCTTGCTGAGGATCAATATTAGTGTATGTGTCTGTGTGTCTGTGTATTAATTTATACTGCAGTTTTAAACAACACTACAAGTACTTCATCCATCTAAGCACAGAATAATAAATTAATTCATACAAGTTTAATATTATTTAATTAATTTTCAACTCTCTAAACAACAAAGCATCTTTCACAAATGAATAAAAGATAAATCTCCATAGAAACTTTTCGGTCTTGTTTTTAGAAGAATTTTAACACTTCTTTTTTTCTGTGTAGGAGCTATAAAGCTGAAGACCTTTTTAGAGTGCTTTTAACACTCTTTTTTGAGCTGGATCTTGGATCTGAAGCTGTTATAAAGTCAGATTCATCTTCTGAAACTGAACTATCAAGACACTTGTATTAAACTTCTCCAACTGGTGAAAGTACAAAATTTAAAGGGGTATTGATGGGGATGGGAGTGATTATAAAATGCCTTTGTATTGTGAACCATGTTCCTACATCATCAAGCAACTCATTAATATAAATTTTATAATTTCTAAGCCTGAATTAGTATTCAGATTATCAAACTCCAAGTAAAACTAGACTGAGAACATCAAACAAGGAAAATAAAGAGAAGCCCACTCCCTTCCCTCCTCCACAATAATGAATTTCCAAAGAAAAGGAACTACTAAGCTGGGAGAAGGCTCTCAATTCTCTCTCATGTTTTCACATGGATCGGTTACTATACTTCCTTTTTTTTCTTTTTCTTATAAGCTGTCTGTTTCAGATCCTAGACAAAGTCAATCCCCTAAACAATCGAAATTATTGATGAATCATCTGATGCTTTTTCAAATGTTGTTAAACTCCTATTTCCACTTAGATTCCTTGTCAGATAGTTGCAGTCCATAAATATCATATAGAGGATATGATTTTTTTCACCCCACATTGGTCTAGTACAGTATGCGTGTGATTTCATTTTCATTCCATTAATAGATGGTCTTCTCTTTGGGTGATTTAATCTTATTCATCTTATGTCTTCTCAAATATTAAGGCAAATGATACATCTTTTAGTCTATTTTTACAGATCACAAAGCACTGAGTAATTTTTAGACTTTCATTCTGATTTTCATTTTGGTTTAAATCTCACTGTTTTGTGTTATCACAGCATTGGCCATATTGAGGAGGACATCAACACACTGATGGGTAGCTTTTGTTCTCTGTTCCCCCAATGTGTTCACACTAAATAACTACAGTCTGTCATGTTGCCAGTCCCACAGAGAGTTTGAAGTACCGCATCAACGCATTATCCTGTTCCATGAAAAGGATGGGAGACCAAAATCGCATAATTATATTAATGTCGGAAAGCTTTTCTCAGGGGTGAAATACAGATCTTGCACATGGAAAATGTTCTGATCTTGGAAAAGAGGTATTTGCTAACAGAAAGTGACAGTTCACACAGCTTGCCTGTCCCAGTAGGACGGCCTTTTGTTTATTCAAGGCAGCCAAAGAAACTTGCCTGTGAACAGATGAAGGGAGGAACTTTAAGCTACATATACACACATGATGAAAGGTTGAGCAGCAGGTGTTAGAGCGGAATAACATTAGCTTCATTATTGTGAAAGTTTGGCATGGCTGCTAATTGCACAAAGGTTATATCACTTTCTGAGAGACTCAGGAAAACTTTCACAAGGTTAGGGAAGAAGAAGAGTGAAAGCCAGATGCTCTAGTGACCTACTGGAATGAAATGTTGAGTAGGGACAAGAAATTCTGTTATTATTGGGAGAGTATCATATTTTTGTTTTGGTAGAAATATTTTGGTTTTTAGCCTACCTGACATAACAGGAAAAAATAACCATACTTTTCTTGTTTGGAGTACCCATATGAAGTCTATGATTGAAAGTCTTTCTTTCTTATTCAGATATAGCAGTTAATTTAATACTATTTTACCTCTGCCTTGAAACTGTACTTCTGTTTGGGAGCCACCATGCATACAAAAGCTATGAATGATTAAGACTGCTTACAGCATAACAAAGTGACAGGTTAACTATAGGGTTTAGGTGTCTGGAAGAGAACTTGAATGGCTTAGCCTAAGGCTACTCTTAGTAGGCATGTTTTGGGTCCAGATATCTCTGGCTCCAGATATCTTTCTTATTTCCCAAAGTAAGATCAAATCTAGAAAAGACCAAAAAGGAGACCAATTTGTTGCCAAGCTTATAATTCAGCCTGTCAGACATTTCAGCTATTAATACGGTGTTTAAAAGTGAAGCTGTAGCCCATGTGATGTGATCTATTGGCTAAATAGGAGCTGTGACATTTTGCAAAAGCCAAAAGAGGTAATTATGATGCTAAGAGCTTTTAGATTGGAAGCTGGGAGGCAATAATAAAACTGAAGAGAGGATGAATCTTCACAGCCCTTATTGTTTACCATTCAGGGAAAGACCACAGATTTTGCTTTTACTGGAAAAACTCTGGTTTTAGAACTTTCTTAAAAGTAGGATCAATTGCCCGTTAAATGTGATCCATAGAAGTATGGAGGCATTTCTTGGTTTTCTTTTAATTATACATTTATAAACATAAGAAATTCTATGGCAAAAAATCCTATTTTATTCCTCTTCATGCCAGAACAAACAGAATATAAAGTTATCTGTAGAGACATACACCAATGTTATTTCTTTGATGTTTTAACCTCACTCTAGCCCCCCAAAAAAGGAGGAAGATTTTATTTGAGAATATTCTTGTACAGTATTCTATTGCGAATGAAGAGTCTACATAATCATTTGATCATTCATCTTCCTAGGAGGCTACCCTTCATTAGTTTAGAAGAGAAAAGGAAGAAAAAAAGAAAAGATTATCTTCGGTTAATAAATAGCCATATTACTCTGGTTGTAAGACAGAGCTTTCATTTTCTCAGACAATACATCACAGTACCCCTGGGGTTTTGTTTTAATCAGAGAATTTTATTTATGCAAGCAAGATTAACACATCAGCCTTTTCAGGAGTGAGAAGAATTCTTGATTCAACCATGTTCCCTGTTACAGGGATTTGATTCTAAACAATACAGTCCTGAACATCATAATGATCTTGGAATACAAAACTTCCTTGCTATCTACATGTTGTGTTTTCTCACAAAGTAGAAGGAAGATGTCTAGAAATAGCCAGGATGTTTTTTTCCCCAGACAAGAATGCAGTTTTAATTTCGCTCTGTGTGTGTGTGTGTGTTTCTGTGTTATGTCAATTTAATGAACTGCTCCAGCAGATAAGTTTCAAGAAGTATTTAAAATCCTTTTTGTAAAACATTTTATTCATTATTTCCCAACCAGTTCTTGACTGTGGACAAAAAATACAAAACAAACCAAAACCAACCAACCAAGCAAACCCAAAACAAAAACAATCAAATGAACAAAACCCAAAACTGCAATTTTACTAAAATTTATTGAAAACCCAAACTTTTCCCGTTGTGAATTATTATTACATAATTGTGTATTTACTAACAGACTGAAATGTTCTCTGAACACATCCAAAGGTCCCTATTTCATCTCCCCTGTAGCTAACACAAGAATGGAAAAGTATGAGTTAAAGTGAAACCAGATCTTATACACCCTAGAGGAAATGTTCCTATGTTCAGCTTGGGTAAATTTTTTTCTGAATCTCTCTTCTGTCTATTACTGACTAAGCAAAGCACACGAGGCTTCCATGGATTACAACAGTGTGAAAGCAGTTTCAGTGGTGGGAAAGACAACAGCACGTAATAATCTGAAACCATCACTAGGGCTTCTTAAATTGAGACTGCTTGTGATGAACATGCCACGCTCCCAGCAGCAAAGAACCTGCTTCACAGAGGAGTCAGCTACCTGATAACTAGCAGTACTCTGGAAGGTTTATTCAGAAATCAGGATTATTTTTATCTTTGCTCTGCCTCAACCTTCTCACGTACCATTCTGTATCACGCGCAATTTCCAGTCCTTGTGACACAAGCTGGTGCCAGCATTCCTCAATACCTATACATTAGCGAAACAAACATATCCAGTCCACTTACAGGTCACAAACTGTAAAACTATGAATTGTGTTTCCTTGGGGAGACAAAACATATGAGGTTCCCCTTCTCTTCCCAGCAAATTTAATAAGAATCAAAATCAATATATAACTGAGTTTTAAAAATAAATTTGTTAGCTTATCCCTGGCTTATTGTGCCTTGCTCTGGCTGGAGGCCAGAAACAGGAACAACCTGTGTTGTACAAAAAGACTGAGTCCTTAATCAATATGGAATATTTCCATAGCCTCTCAGTATGATAAAAATCAGGTAATCAATTATTTTGTCATAAACTTTGCCTGTTGTAGGCATGATTAAAATATTCCTGAAAAATTGCTGTGTACCAATCAAAAATCATAGAAGGTGCTTACAAACTGAATAACAAAAATCACTGTTAAAATAATAAAACCCTGTCATACAGACACACAAAGGCAGAACACATCAGAGCTAAGAGGGGAAAATGTTAATCAAAGAATAACAAAATGAAAGGTGATCTTACTCTGCCTTTAACAAGCCCTTCTCTATGTGTACTGAAGCTTACATTGTTATTTATCATCTTTCAGCTGGAAGGGGGATTGTCCTTGCAATTATGTTTCTAAGTCAGAATAGACATGGGATTGGAATTATGCTCTTGGAAATGACAAAGCTGTAAAATGCTATATTCTGTGAAAATTGCTCCATTAACTCCTTTGTTAACAGGCTGCTTCTGGTACTTCATTCAAAATCAACAAAACTTATGGATGCAGCTAAAACTGCAGACAGCAAACTACAGTTGCCACGTGATAGGATAAAATGTCAGGTTGCCTAAGAGATTCCTTCCAAAACACCTTCAAAAAAGGTTAAGGAAAAAAAAGTAAATTAATCTGAAGCTCCGGATTTGCTTCGCAGGAAGTTTGAATTCAGATCCAGTTAATCGCTTGTATTATGTTGGTCATCAGAACAGTAATGTAATTTTTAAGAAATGGGGCTTAAGGCATTAGCATGAAAAACAGGAAAGCTGAGTTGAGAAAGGGCCATGCATGATGGAAAAGAAAGATGAGGTGGAAGGAAAGATAAAAAATATGTCAAAAGTGTCTACAATAAAGTTCTACCTATATGTTTCATAACAGATAGAGGGCACGGAAAACTCTCCAAAGAAGATATTAACTCACCCCAAGCATGCAAAACACACTTTTAAGAGGGTTTTGTCACTAAGTCCTGTAGCCTAATATGTGTGGTTCAGCTCTTGAAAGGCAAAGTCCTTGTGCTGCTACAGAAATAGATATAACAAAGAGGTCTTGGAGAACTTTTTTAATGGGCAAGCGTTTCTCCCTGTTGTATAGGTCTGGTCTCACTCACTGATGCTCAGGTCCCTTCATATCTAAAGGAAACATCACATGCATTCTTCCTCAGGCAAAGGTGGTACTGGCCTTCATGATTATTCCCTTCCCAATGAGGGCTTGACTGAATACTCATGTGCCCCCTGACAGATCACGATCCCTGTAGATAGTAATGGAGGTTTAAAATGTTAAAACTATCATTAGTATGATTTCTTTCCTATTCCTACATAAAGATGATTACATCAGAGGACCAGATAATTTTCATCACTCTTATTCCCCATTAGCAGTGAAGGGTCCTCCAAAAGAAGTAAGGTAGTGGGGATCATCCACTCTCTTCCCAACTGCTTTTTGCCCTAGACATCTAATGAACTGTTCTCTTTTGCCCTGTGACACAGGGGTGTGATAGCAATGGCCCTGGCAGCAAAGGAGATCACAGTCCATGGATCTTCTGCTTTGTATTCACACAAATTACTAGATTCTTGCATAGTCTGAGGGCTGTAAAGCACTGACAGCAGGTTGGAGTTGGGTACTCTCTGAGATCTCAAAAGAGGGTGATCTTCCCGACTCCTCCCTAGTGCTCACAGCATTATGTCCTCTTGGAAATCCTAAGGGATGCTAGTCTTCATTTAACGTCCCTTACTCTTTGCTTCTGTCCTTGCTAGCTCCAGAAACAGTGGTTCAGAGTGCATGCTAACATATGGTTATATGCTCTTTCCAGTTTGCTCCATTTGTGTCATCCACAGTCTCAGCATCACAGGGGGCAGTTGAGCTGCATTCTTGATGAAAATTCCAGTTTTCAGGTAATCAGTTTTGAAGAAAACACTATATCATATATGCCCTGAAGAAAATTAAATTTAGTACCTACATACTGCTCTTAAAATATTCACCAGACATTAATAATCCATGAGAATATATTCAAATCTATGTAAAATAGTATTACCTTGTCTCAGAAATTATATAGATACCACAAAGTGCTGAAATTTCAGAAGCAGCAAAAATGCACTGCTACAATCTGAGGCATTGTAACCTGGACCCAAACTGAAGCACAAGCAGAATTCCCAGGTAAAACCAAGACATCTATATTCTGTGGTGTGCTTGCAGAGAACTGGACATGAAACTGCTTCATGTGGTTTTTATTTGGACTTTAAATCTTGCTAAATAGGACACAGTTACACAAATCCAATGTGGACACTCAGTCTCAGAACATATGTCTATTTATAAATAAATTACTCACAATGAAGGACCCCATATATTTTACTTTGATTTTCTTTTGGTTTGTCTAAATAATTAATTATGCCTCTCTTCATTACAATCTCACATGAACCATTTTATTTATTCTGAAAATGTTTTCATACAAGAAATATATTTCACTGCCTTTCTCATTTAATTCCCCAAGAACCACATTCTTTCTAAGTAATTTCTTATGTTCTTTCTTTCACAGCCTGAAAGAATTTGCCTGAGCATGTTTTCCATCATTGTTGTTTTTTGGTTTCGTGGCTCAAAGTATTAGATCCTAGGCAGAGCCAACTAGAAATGGTTTGGAGTCAAATTTGGGAGGGAGTGATGGGTCAAGAAAAGAATAGGAGACAAATAGTAAGGAAAATATTTTCTTACAGAGTTATATATTTATATGCATATATAAAATTTATACAACAGTCTTAAAGGCATAAACTTTCTAACAGCTAAAAATCATCCCCATGAATAAATTAATACCCTAAATAGACTGTAAATGAAAAATGTTTTGAGTCTGCTGTTGTATCAACAAACTGCCAATATTAGGACCAGTGGGAAGTTGCTTTACCTGAAATTTCAAAGTGGTGAATGCAAAAGTTTGACAATAAAGACCCAGCTGCCCTCCAAAGAAATGCTATATCAGTTTTTGCCACAGTTTTATCACATATATACAAGGACTTAGAAGGGTTAAAAAGCACCATCTGTAACGGAAGGTCTTTTATCTCTAGGAAAAATGCCCTTCAAAGCTCCGGAGGCCACCCAGAAAACTAACATCTGGAAAACAAAAGTAGTTCATTCATTTAGTTCTGAGTTCATCTCCGTGTATATGTGACCTCATTACTAGGTGAAATACTGGAAGTGTGTTGCTTGCCTACAAGTTTCCTTATCACAAAATTCCTCATCAGACTCTAATGATAAAGATAAAAGGAAAAGCAACTCCCATAGCTCAGCACCAGTTTCTCTCCACCTTTACCAAGCAGGTGAGACCTGGGAACAGAACAAATGAGGTGGTTACACGGGACTATACAGCTATATAACAACATAAATGCATGAGAACAAAGCTACTTTAAATCAAAAGCATTCTTTCATTATTATCTAGCACTTGAGGATGTTAAAGCTAATGATTCCTTGAAGCCCATGAGAAGAGTCAGCAAGCAGCTCCAACACTTCCTTTGGGATGCACAGTCATCCTCCTTTGTGTGCCATGAGCTTCTCAAACTGTTCAGCTGCTGCCTGATGCCTTTGGTTTCTGTCCTAGGTTTCCCATGCTGCTTCTTACGAAGTTTGCAACTGCCCGGCAGATGAAGAGCAAGGGTGGATATCTAATCTCAGCTATACACTAGTTCAATGCTTCAATCCAATAGAGATTGGATTTAAGTTGACATCCTGATGTGAAGGATGAACATAAACTCAGATTATGCTTACTGTCTCTTCACTGAGAGCTCTGAGTTTCTGTCAAAGCACTGTAATCACTGATGTTACTGTGACTCTTTCAGAGAAGAGGGAAATAGAAAACTGCTAGATATTGGAAGGATGGAGGGTAGGGGCTGAACTGAAAATCTGTTCCAGTTCTTATGAAAATCACCAAGATCTAGACTGTCATAAAAAGCTTGCCTCAGGCAATCCAGCCCAGCTTCAGGCAAGAGTCTGGGACCCTCATCCTTGTCCATGAGGAATATCACCCTTCAGAGAATGTTGACGTATATGTTCAACAGAGGTAGAAGTACAAAATCAAGCTAGGCATAGACCACGGCTGTGTATTATTTTGACTGGGGAACCTGCTAGCGTTTTGGGTCCCTGAATCCCTTTGGAGGGTGCTGATTGTTGACACACAATACGGGGCTTTGTTACACCCAAGGCCTTCCTCATTTTTGGCCATACAAAATTAAACTTTGCTTATGTTGTTCAGAAGCCTTGAGCAGGCCTTTCTAGCAAGTCTTCCCATTTCCAGCTACTATCTGTTGTGACATAACATTATTCTCTCTCCATTCCACTGAATAATATTATATTACTTATGCCTAACTACATTTCTCTTCACCAAGGGAAATAAGCACCTGATCAAGAATTTTACTTTTGTTCTCCAGAAGGCTGAGCAGGGCATTCAGAGACTTAGTCCTTGGTCCTCTGAGTAGTTTTCTACCATGCCCTGTACAGCAGCCATGCTTTGATAGATGTTACACTGCTATTCTTGTTTCACTGACACCCTACTAACCTTGTGATTGAAAAGGATGATCTTAGTGTGAGATTAGATTTTTGTCTTGTATGTGTATGTATTGTAGATGGGAGACCTCTCCTGAAATGGGGAAATTTACAGACACACGTCCAAGAACAGTTCCAAATATTTATCCAAGTAACTCACTCCATGGCTGCTTTCCCTGCCTTCACTGTGAGCATATATCTTTTTCTTCTCCCAAGTCAGGAGGAGATTTTCCTGGCAACAAGAATAGGATCGAAACCAGATTTAGCTAATTGCAGTAAATGATGTTCTGGAGTTTTCCTTTTTTTTTTATTATTTCTTTTTCTTTTTTTTTTTCCCCTGCTTTGTTTTTGTCTACCTTTGGGTGACCTGTGTGATACTGTTGTTACGAGATAGATCCTAAGAAACTAAATCTCACTTTTCTACATTTCACTGAAGGCAGAGGTAGATATTAGGAAACTATAGACTACATTTGTTGTGTTTCTTATAGCATACTTTAATTCTTTGATGTTTCTTCTTTTTCTCTTCTGTTATATTGTAATGTGACAGCTGTGGCTTTGGTGGGAACATATTTTAAAAGAATGCCTGTAAAATGTCAGAGTAAAAAAAATGAGAAAAACTTTCCAAACTCTTCTAAGGAGCTGTGTTCTCTTGGATAACACTGACTGTCAATTTCTGCTACATAATTTGTGCTGAATCACTGTGTGCATTACTGTGCCAAAAGGAGGCAACATGTCTGTCATTGCAAAGGAGACTGTTGTTTGGATGCTGACATGCCGACTGCCTAAACACTCAGCCAATATAAAAGTCACGTGCTCTGTGATTAAAGGAGGTGATCCTTGGGAAAGTCAATTACATGCTACTATTAGAATAAACAGTTGGCAATCTGAAAACATAATATTAAAAAAAAGTTATTACCCTAATCTTCTCTGGAAAATGGATCATAGTACAGAGTCAAACAAATATGTTGAAACCTATTCAGATGGATTCAATTACTGCACTTAGTGCCTGGAGTCTCAAATTCAAGGAGAAACCTAGAAAATTGATCATAATTTAGGACCATAATCAAATTTTACTCTGTTCACAACATCCACCTTATAGCCTCTGTATTGGGCTATATCATTGCCATTTTCAAGAGCAACACACATTCCTTCACAAAACATTACTGATTTGCAATATTCTTCCATTCCTGTGCTTTTTAAGTGGTTCTTTCCATTAAAGTCTGTGGGAAGCTACCTAGGCAAGGACAGAATTAAAACGTCAGAGTCACAAACCTCTCATCCTAAATAGTCCTGAATAGTGCAATATTTTAAGAGGAATCTGACTGATATTGAGAGGTCTCCTTTAAGTTAATTTATGTCTTCCTCGCGATGTCTACCTTTCCAGCAGTATAAAGCAGCTTGATCACATCCCTTGTTGAAATGGGAGGCGAGTATCCCATTTACCCTAATGTTACAGAATTGTGTCCCTAAAGAACTAAAAGAGCAAAACGCCAAAGCCAGGCATCTGCTTTACTCATGATTGCCATAGGTGTTTATCTAAATCCCTACCATGGGGCCTGTAACATAAAAGGCAAGACATTATGTAACAACAGACAACAACAAAAATATATAATTCTTCAAAAATAAGCTTTCTTGTACAAGTATGAAATAACAAAGTATTCTGCCAAATTGTTCTCGATTTGAGCAAGGTGACACTGTAGACATGGTGCTATCACAGCCACTGCACGCAGCATTAAGTACAGAATTATTATCTGGATATGCTATCAACAAAGATGGCTTTGCTGGTTTGCTATTACTAGTCTGAAATCAAAGTCTCATGTCCTGAAATGATCAAAAGGCTCTTCTGATGTTTTTGGGGGCCTAAGTGGCTCTTTGCTCTAAAGGATCTCTTCAGAGTGCCAGATGCCCTGGGAACCACGAATGTGCAGGTCCATTTGCACAAGACAGGTCCATCATTTCATGCTGATGCTGTATCATGTCCTCGGGCAGAGCAGATTCACTGGGAAGTGATGTGGGGCCTGACCTTACTGCATGTGCGGCGCGTGGTCTCTCTGCACACAAGCACAAGGCAAGTCAGACCAGTGCCAGACAGAGCCTGCACTGGCTGTAGCATGGGAAATCAGGGCTTAGTCCTAACAGTAAGATAGTGTCGGCTAGAAAACTTTGGAAGAGCAACAATACTCAGAAAAAGCAACTTATGCCAGTTTTGAAAGCTCACCTAAACTCAGCTTATGAGCATCACTGCAGCTCACAAATTTATCCTAGCTAGAATCAGGCAACAATTTTGGTTGGAAGGGGTCTCTGGAGGTCACCTGGTCCAGCACCCCCCTCAAAGCTTCCACCTTCCACCTAAACTTCAAATTTAGATCCAACTTCAAAGAGCTTTCCAAGCTAGTGATGTATGGACAAGGAAAGGTAAGAATATACAGAGAGAGAATTCTCGTTCAACCTAAACAAAAAATGTATAGTGGTGTATGAGAGACCTCAGGTATTGTAGCCTACCAGTCAGGAGTGTCTATGACTCAGGGTCCAGCATTATGTGTGACATTGGATTGACTTTAGAGGAGGAAAAAAATCCGCTCTTGGATTGTAAAGAACACTAAAGATGTAGAAGATATGTAAAATAAAACCAGAGATCTGAAATTGTTGGCTTAAGTAGAAGTAGTCACTAGCTGAAGGTCTCCAGAGAAAAACACTTACACAAAGAGGTACGAAAACCTGAGAGAAAAAAGCAATAACAGAGAGCTGGAAGACGGTAATTCAGCAAGGTGGAACATCAGACCAAGTGCCATGGAGGGTGTTTATTCCCCACCCAACTGATGAGTGCCTGATGCCTGGCCAGCAAAATTCATCAAGGTTCTGTCCTAGAGATGCTAAGAATACCAATGTTAATCTTACGACTATAGTCCAGCTATTTGCTCTCTGTGTTAACCAATAAATAAGATTTACTCATAAATTGTGTATGAACCTCTTTGAAGATGATGGCACATAGTAAAATGCCCAGTAGAGAAAGGGTTATATGCTCGACTCCAGAAAAATCTCTTTGGGCTGTAGTACTTTCTACCTCCATGTGAACATTTTAAACAACTGGGAAGTCTCAAAAGGCATGAGATGCTCATGACTAGGAAACTAAATCAAGGCATGAATTTCTGTTGCTAACACAGAGATTAACAGTATTTGGTAGCACTGTGGATATGAAAGAAAAGAAAGATTTTGCCATAAATCAGTATGAGGTTCCCCTCAAAGTCTTTAGCCAGGGCCTGGCATCTTTACCATACAGAAATATCTTTTTTTTTACTTGAGATTAATTTGATAAGAGGTTTTCAATGAAATAATTATCAGGCTGTGCAGGGTTTGTGATGTATGTGCCTGGATAGGTGCAGACATGCTATCTCATTTTGCCAGTATTTAAAGAGGTCAAAGATGTGCCAGCTTTGCCACAGGAGCTATATGGTTACAGTGCCATGTCTCAATGGCAATCTACAAACCTTCCAGACTCTAAGGAGGAATCTGCTTCTGTTTACATCCCTCTCTGTAGACATATCCTACATACAATATGTAGACATATTGTACATTGTAAAATATGGACAGCAAAGGTGGTAGGGTTTTCTTCTCTTTACCTTCTCAGAGCCTGACAAATACCCTTAAAACAAAGCAGAAGCCAACCAAGAAAAAACACCTGCAAATTTTCTGCCTATCTGTGTCAGCAGATGTTAACATTGGGATTGTTTGTTGTGAGTTTCATACATATCTATACAGAACTGCTGTAACACAGCAAAAACTATTTATTTAGAGGCATAGGGATCTCCCACAGAGAAATCTGTTGAATGTCACAATCAGATAACAGCCCCATGCAAGCCGCTAGCTCTGTGCTCATTAGGTTGGACTTCTGTCTTCAAGGACATCTACAAATACAGTATAACAGGAAAAAATCACTGTGTTCTGTGCCACTGAAAGACGATAAATAAATAAGTGCATCAAAGACTTTGTCTGAATGTTATTTTAGCTAGTCCTACCCTACTGCACGTGAATATGGAACAGAACTGAGAGGGGAAAAAAAACTTAAGTGGCCAAATTTAAGAATTTGTGATATTAATATTTTATTTTATTTTGCATTCAATAATAAAATATTTTTAAATATCTTCTTTCTAAAGTTCCATTAAAACCAATTATTTTCTCTGACAACAATAACACTTGAAAATCCATAGTACAAAATAATAATAAAAAAGTATCAACCCTTGTCAGCAGAACAAACCCCAAAGGCCAGGTGATGGACAGGTTATGAAAACATTTTGCGCTCACACTCATGCCTTTATATAATATGAGTTACAGAATGGAATCTGAAGTGATTTGCTTGGTATCCTTTTCTTATAACTACTGTCTGTCGCTGATAAGAGACAGAAATATCAGATGCTTGTGACAGTATAATTTCACCTACAGACATCATATTTTGAATTACTGAAAAAAAAGACTTCTGAAGTATTTTTTTATCATGTTATTGCAATTTGCTTCCTATGAAGTGAATGTAAAGGTAAAAATCTAAGTATGTGCATGAAGAAGGTTCTTCCTCTGGTGTGACTGGATGCAGTCTGTTGTTATTAAACTTTATAATATTTAAATACCAGAAGTTGTATTAAAATAATATTTAGGTCCTTGACTTAAACTCAGAAAAAACAAGAAATGCAGCAATGAAGACATCTGCACAGTCCTTCTCTCACCAAATATTATTTCTTATTGACCAAATCTCAGAAGAATGAATGATTGATTAGCCCTATATAGGCATTATTGGGACTAGTAGGATGGATTATAGAAGGGAATTCTCCATGGACACTGAATTTCTTTCTCTTTTCCTGCATATTGTCTTATTTTATTCTGTTTTGTTTTAATTTGGATTATCTGATCTGAAGAATCAGATTTGGGAACAGTCATACATCTACGAGTTTCACTGGCTAAACATACACTTGAATGTGCATGCGTGGTATCTATAGACAATCCCACATTAGCACTCAGACTACGCTGGTAGCAGTGCTACTTCAAAAAGCATTCTTATCTTTTGTATGAAGATTTACCTTTTGATTCCCAAAGTGGATTCAGAAGACTGATGCTGGTCCACAGAGCTCTAACGTGAAGTCTGCACGTACCGGTGAGCCAACATGGAGCCAGACTTTTAGAAGGGCTCTCAAATAAAATCTTGAAGATGATGGTTCAAACTAATCACACAAACGTTGGAGAGTAATCTGACTGCAGCAGCTCCATTGGCTGCAGAAGTCTACTCAGAAGGGATAAACAGACCTCTGACTGCTGCTCATGTCTTTTGGCCAATATCTTCAGAAAGGGGCATCTGCAAAGGACAGTTTTAGTGACCTCTGAATGGTGTTAATAGTAGAAGTAAAATATTTTGTGTTAGGTCAGAGAGCTGATGTGTAGAAACAAGAAACTCTTGCCTGGTATCTGGAAAACAGATCTGCCCTTTGGCCTATGGTGCAGTAACTTGTTACCACCAAATATTTCTTCTGATAAAATAAGTTATGTTTGGACCTTGACACTTTATGAGAGCTTCCAAGAGTTATATCTCATCAGGAGAGCTGGCATGTTACGGCACACTGATAGAAATGTCCAACAAAACATAGTTTTGGCAGAATTTGGACTCTGATCACATAACTAGTACTTTTTATTTTTTCCTTCTTCTTGAGCTGTCCCTGCAGAGCTGATAAATGTACAGCTCTGTCTGAACACCTCATCTGGAGAGTAATCCAGACACACACAACTCTATATGGGATGGATGTCTAATCCAAGTTGCTGACTTGAGCTGCAATAAAATGCTCACAACTTTCTGCAGTTGTGTACTGCTTAAAAATATCTTGTGCTAGCTTTTAGATATTTAGTAGGTATTCCTCATACATGTAAGCCTGCAGATCTCTCCAAATAACTTCAAGCCTTTTTAATGTTAACTTCTTTCTCAAAGTCAGCACTCCTGTGCTTTATATAAACAATATTTTTCAGTTTTAAGAGCAGTTTGGTTTATTGCAACATCTTTCAGTACTGCCAATGCCTATTCAGTTGCATGCCATCAGTAAGGTGAGGGTTATTCAAACAAGAAATCAAAATGATACCTCTTTAATAGGAAATATCAGGACACTGTTTGGTAATCATATTTTTTACTAATAATACCTGAGGTCAGGTTTACAGTCATCTCAAAATATTTGAAACCTTAGACAAAAAACAAGCACCTGTCAAAGCCTGGTGGTCTCACAAATCAGAAATATCAGCGGTGTTGTCACTTCCCCAGATAAAATAAGGATAGTAAGAAAATATTTCTTAAGACTGTTGCATAACTATTCTGTGCAACTCAGTACCATATAGCAGAGCTGGTAAATGAGTTTAAGAGATTTCTGTGTGTAACAGAAGAAACCTGAAGTGGAGCCAACAAGAATGAAAGTTTTCAAAGCTGTATTAAGTACCTGGAATGTTATCTTAAGCAGTAATTTTAAAGAATTATTTACTTGACAGAACTTTAAAATGGAAATGAGTATAAAAAAAGCTATAAAGATTATTTTGATCCTGTTTTCTCAGCATATTAAGATAACTGTCCAGTAAGACTAGTGGGTGACCCACTCAGCAGATGGGTGAACTACAGAGGTCAGAATTTCAGATCAGTTTGTATATGCACACAAGACTTGGGATGTAAGCATTGAACTTCATCCAAATATTTTTAAGAATGAGCCTGAAAAACAGTTTGGAAAATCTGACAATGAAAGTTTTCTCCTGAGGTATCAAGGCCTTTCTGTTTCCATTAAAATAAGAGTTTCTCCCAAAATATTTTGGCACAATACTAGCAGAAAGATGATCAGGAAGTGTGGGGATACGTAAAGTTGAAAGTAAGTGGGAAACAAAAGTGGTCTAAATGCTTTTGAGCCACAATAAGGATTGGAGTCTGTTCAAGTTTGGAGTGTAGTTTTGAATCATTCATCCCTTTATCTGGCTGGTGAGCCCATATCTATATTAATGGGAACTGCATATAGCATGTTCCTGGTGTGATCTCAGAAGGATCACACAGAAATAACATCATTTCCCAGCTGGCTATTGCAATAGCTGTGCTTATGCAGCTTGAAATTGATTTGTTTTCACCACAGTGTACTACCAGGACAGAGGCAAACTGTTGTTCAACATCAGGTCTTTCAGGGTAGTGCACCTTTCAAAGAACTTTCTTACAATTTAGTAATTCTGATGCAAACTATTCTTCCTACAGGAATTATCTTACATGTTTTTTGAATGAGATTTCACCTTATTTCTACCTCTTCACGTCCCCATCAAAAAGTTGGAGGCATTTGGAAAAAAGCTCACAAATATCAAAACAACAGAGGGAATAACCTTTTGGGATGCAACTGGGAAAATAATTCTTTCCTGCTGATATAGACTTTGAGTAGAAGCTGCTGTCATTACGGCTGGGTTTTGTAAAGGTGTAACTGTATACAGTCTCCACACAATGGCATACTTTTGAGAAATGAGAAACTTGAGGTGAACATCAGGAAGATCTTTTTGGGCACTGAATTAGAAGTATGGTCTAGGAGAATCTTTATTTGATTTTCTGTACAGTCTATGTAATATGTACATCTACCTATACATCTATGGAACATCTCTAAATTACTAATGTTCTTGGGGTATAGGTCTGCTGCAACACATGATTTTAAAACTTGCTCTGGTTTTGCCTTCCATTATAGAGGGAAGACTGCCTACAATCCCAATGACAATCCAGAGGTATTGACTTGATTTTCAGGCTGGTGTAATGCTGGCAAACTGTAGTTGAGGTTAAGTACTGGCAACATCGCTGTTTGACAGAAGGGTTGTTTGCCAGGTTAGGAGTGAAAATTAAATCTTCCTTATACCCAACAGAGAAAAGGGATTCTGTGTTTAGAGGGATAAGTAGGGAATGGAGGTGGGGGAAGAGAATAAACAGGGCCAAGTGTGTGTACCTGTCTCCCAGCTCAGGTTAGGGCTGCCTAGAGAAAGAAGACCTGTGTGGTTCACCTTTGTTATTAGGAAGTACATATACCAAAGAGGTAGCTTCAGGGTATTTCAGCAGAGCACTATCCTGCCCTTTCTCAGCAGAGCTTTATGGGTTAGCTTAACTCTCCCTTTATCAGTAATTTGCCTCCATAAGTAATTTGGTAAGAGGCAAAAACATTCTTCTTAGTTTAAAAACCAAGTTGTTCTGGGGAAATAGTTGGCTAAGGCAACATGGTTTGAATAGGATTTGGGAGAAATGAAGAAGGGAGTGAGAAGTCTCCTCAAATCTATGTTGTGGGAAGGACAGAAAATAGGCCAGAAAATGAGGAAGAATAAACCCATGCTCACATTTCCTGATATGGAGGACAATTTGGCCTCTCTCTCTGCATGGAAAGCATATGAAATGATACACAAGTACTAACAAAACAGCCTAGTCAGGTTTAACTTAGTATTTACTATGCGCTAAGCAAAAAGCATGGCTTTGAAAATAAGATAATTAAAAATAAAAAATAAAAAAGATATCATGCTTACAGCTTTTTGAAAGAAGATGGACTACTTATTTAATAAACCTGAAAACATACAATGGGCAATATAAAATGCATACAAAATTAAATCAAGCAGATACATTCATCACTGACAATAGAATAAATGGACCCAAGCACCAAACATTTATTTTAATGACCCAAGGCAGCATAAGGATAATGACATAAGATAAAGAACACAGTGAAAAGTTTTTGATTTTTTTTTCTGTAGCCCATAGCACAAGGGCAAACTGGCACTGCAGTATAGTAACACTTGACACTTTTTTGACTGTGATGGAGAACTAGGGTAGCAGGGTGGTTATCCTCGTAACAAATTAATTGCAAATCCATTTATTTTAGGTGGCCAGTGTGCTTTTACTGTGTCAGTATTAGCAGGACAACATGTTGTTTTGATTTTAACTTTTTAGTGCCCTTCATTATATGACACAGTTAGTATAAAAAAAAGTCCAAGATATTGACTTGAAAAGTCATTCTAAATTGTAAAGTATGTGATACAAAAACTCTTAAGACATTGTGATATGTTTTTTTTAAGTCTTCCTCTAAAACAAAAGTTTAGCAAAACAGGCATACAGCTCTGTTTTCTGATGTGGTTTTCTACTGAAAATTTTCCAAGCAGCTCTAGATAAGGATCAGCCTCTTGCATAGGCTGATCCTACAGAACTACGCTTTCTTTAAAAACTCTGCATCTTAAAACACTATCTTTAAATGCCCCAATAAGTTTAATATGAGAGACCAGGTCCAGAGAAGGGTGTTCTGCTCCTTGCATTTTTTCTGCTGCTCTGCTCCCAGTTATCCCTCCCGCTGTTCACAGGGTACTAAAACGCTTATCTGGGCTGATTATAGGCAAACTCAAGAAGAAGAAAACAGTAGAAAAGCCACCAGAGAAATAACTGATCAGCAACTAGAGAGCCTGAAAACAAATATTAATATCCAGAAAGACCAAACTATAAAAATTAAAAGCATAATAAAGCATTTGTTAAGATTTGAAAAGGCAAATTAAAGTCATTTTAGCTTCTTCTGTCCCAATAAGACAGATTTTAGAGCTCATGTATAGTAAATAAATCTGGATGACACTGTGTTATTCACGTTCTGAAAAGCCATAAGGAGCATAAGAACATAAATGTTAATCTCATGGACTGCTTCTCAGCAACTGGTATTATTTCTAGTGTTCAATTTCCTTGTAAAATGCTCATTTCATTATTTTTGCCTCATTGATTAATGTATTGCTTCAAAATTTAATAGTTTCCTAAATTCTATAAAACAGGCATAAGCAATTAAGCGGGATCTTAAAAGAATCTTGGAGTTTAAAATAAGTTTCCTCAGCATATCTGTAGTGGACTAGCATTCAAGAATAAAAAATTTTACTAACCTGCTGACTTCAGTAAATACCTAAGTCAGAATTCCCTCTAACTTCATAGAATCATAGAAGGGTTTGGGCAAGAAAGGACCTTTAAAGATCATCTAGTTGACCCCTCCTGCCATGAGCAGGGACATCTTTCACTAGATCGGGTTGGTCAAAGCCCCATCCAACATGCAGTATCCCCCAGATCCTTCTCTGCTCTCAATCAGTTCATCCTCCAATCTGTTTTGGTGTCGGGGATTGCCCTGATCCAGGTGTGCGACTTTGCACTTGGCCTTGTTGAACTTCATGATGTTCGCAGAGGCCCATTCTCATGCCTCAATTTCATACTATTGATGTAAGTTCTGAATTTGGGAGTTTAATTATGTTTCTGAATGTTAATTTAGGAGGTAAGGGCAGTAATCCGAGGCTGTGGTCCTCAGCAATTCTTGTGATAGTTCATCTGTCTATGATAGCTAACCCTGCAGGCCCTCTCTGGGAAGAAATCTGGTGCAGGGTTTACAGAAATGGACTTAGACTCAAATAATAGGACAAATAATAGAGCAAGAGCTCTACATTGTCTTTCTTCAGCTTTTCGACTGCACAGAACATTATCTTTCCAGACAAAAATGTCTGGACTGGGGCAATTGCAAAAGCATGAGAAGGAGTATTATTAAATATATACCATTTATATTAATTATTAGATACAGTTAGACATTATCTTAAGAAACTAATGTAATATTCTGTCCTCACTGAAACCCAGTATCTTCCCAATAATTATAACCATGCCTAAAAGTAGAGAAGAGTCTGTGATTTGACTTCTTCCTTTTCCACAGAGAAATTGTTCCCAGTTTTTTGTTGTTCTTCCTCTGTGATCTTCAGAAAAGCTCATGAGCCCATAGGTTCATGAGCTGGATATGCTGCTTCCATGTGGGGATCAAGAAATGTACATTTTCTACCAGACGCAGTATCCTTGGTGCCTTCTACCCCAGTTGATCCTGCACCCCTCCACCTACAGCTATTCACATTGCCCTTGTGAACTGCAAGCAGACAGGATGCCCAGAACACCAGTGTTGTGACTCTGGAGGTCAGAGTCTGGAGGAAGAGTAAATGGTCTCTGTGGGCAACTGAGCTCAGCCTGAGTGTAGCCTGCTTGTAAAAGCTGTACAGATAGCTCATGCTGTGCCTTGGCAGAGACCTGGGGGATTCACAGCTCCTTTGAGAGTGGTTGGTTTTGGTTTTTTTTAAAGCTAAAATTTAGAGGCAGACTTTCTGCTTCATATCCTCACCTGTAAAAAAGGGATACTTCCTCCACGTCAGAAAGACTGCATATAAAGACACTGCAAATTGAGACAGGGTACCTCTACTGTAAGTTAGACGTTTAAATGGTCAGATCAGTCATTCCCTGGCAGAGCCTATTTCTCTCCACTGAGTATAAAGGGATTCTAGCATGACTAGCTCAGGCTTAGACATCCATCTTTCTGACATTTAACTTAGGCAAGTGACTCCTGGGCCAAGGATGCTAAAAAATCATGGTAATGAGTCACAGCAAATAACTGGGGAAGAGAAATTTCATCTGAGTTCCACCAAAGGGCACATTTTGACCCAAATAATTTCTTTCAGATTTGAGCTGCAACTTCTGTTCTGTTTGGTAAGAATACAACATCATCAGAGTACAGAACTGGGCATGGAACAAACAGACAGAATTAAGAGCAGATTCAATACCAAGTTCATTGAAGCCTCTGAATTGCAAAAAGAAATATTAGTCTCTGCTTCCTTCCCATTTTTTATTCTCATTTCTATTTCTTTTTCCTATATTGTTTCTTATATTATAATAAATAGTTATTTTACTTAGTTACAAGACATTCTATATTGCTCTTTGAAAAGTAAAACCAAGAAGTTAATAATAATTGCATTATTCAGAGCAAAACAGTGGTTTGAATAGTCGGTGAGAAAAAACACCAGTAAAGGTTATTTGCAGACATGGAAGAACCTGCGTGCTTTTCTATATGTTATCTAACCCAATACCACAAACTTTGAAAAAGTTTTTACTTACTAAATTTGTAAGTTATAAATTATTTCTTTTGGGGAAACGTTGTCAGTTGTAATGTATTAGATAAGGTGAGGTGAAAACTGCAGGCTGATTGAGCTCAACATTTTCCTCATTAGACTGTTCTTATTCTTTAATGCTTATTGCTCTGTATTATGAGAATGAGGAAGCAGCTGTGGAAACAAAATGGGTCACAGAAGTGTTTCAGCCGGGGACAAGGGAACTTAACATCCCATGTGCAGTGAGAACGACCAGGCTGTGGGTGGGAGAAAACAACATTTAACTGGATTTTTTTTTCTTGTGCAGAAGAAGGAAACATGTTAAATTTGTGCAAAGATTAAAGGAATGGGGTATTCAATGTCTTGAGTTAAAAGAACATGCGGCGCAAAGACAGAATCTAACAGAAATTTCATATAATTCTCAAGTACTGCAAGATTTAATTGAAGGGAATGTCCTGTTAAATCCAGCCTCTTGATAGGCTTCAAGTTAAAGATCACATTCATGATTTAATATAAAAATTATTTTTAAGTAAAATATTCCCTATTTTTATCATATACATAAAATGATCTGAGAGATTTAGTGAGGCTGGGGAAAAGCTATTTAAGTTAGAGGACAATGTTGTCAAAAGAAGAAATTGATGTAAACTAGCTAGAAATCAATTTAAGCTAAAAATGAGATGGATTCTATCCATCAAAACAGTTACATTCTAAGCTAGCCTGCTGGGAGAACAGAGGCAAAAATCCTAGCCAGTTTAAATGTAAAGCTTTTTAAAAGGGATTATGTGATGCCGTTGTTTATGGTGGAGATTAGACTAAATGACCCGAGAGGTCCTATACCTGTCCTGTTGTCTGATGTTCTCAAACACAGCAGTGACATGCATGCTCAATTCTGAGCGGAGCTGCTCTTTTTTAACCAGCAGTACAATGAAATGTCTATATTTTTCATTTGTTTCTATTTCCAAGGAAAAGCTAAAGGACTTACTTTGGGGAGCCAAGTGAAACAACAACAAGGAAAATGTCTGGTGTGCTGATATGAAGACATATGTGCATGGTTTCACACAGTAATATGTAGTTTTAGGTGGTGGAAGGCTGTAGGTTGTCATGTTAAACGTGATGGTATTGATTAAAGATAACAAGTGGAAAAATGTACTTCAACCTTCATGTGTTCAGGATGTTGGTTTCCTGCTGCTATAAAACAAATGAATGATTTGGCTAGTTCTTGTAGACCTGAAATATTAGAGAGAAGTTTTCCAGTGCTAATTGATGGATTCTACCTCTGGACTCCAGTCCCTCTCATTAAGCCATCTATCACCGTGTGTCATGGACATGACTTCCTAGAGCACTTTAAATGCCAGCCTTGTAATCATTTCCCTCATTCCCCTGACATACCTGATCTGCCAGCTGCAGCTTTCCTTTTACTCCCTGCTAAGGTTGTGAACAGTGCTAAGGGGAACATAGCTGGGTGCTGTGAAGCCTTGGCAGGCAAAGGCTCCAACAGGAGCACCTTACAGTTACCCTGATGTCAAACCCTACTGAGGGCATCCCAAGCTGGGTTCGATTGCTGTGCAAAATTCAGCTGGGCTGAGATAGGAAAGCTAATCAAAGTAACTCAGCTTTGGAAATAATATGCCTCCTCCCATCTTTGACATTCCCTTGACAGATGATGCAAATGAGCAGTGGCCTCTGAATTGCGAAACAGCTCATTAGCAGCCCCAGATGGCATTATTTGTGCATACAGCGCTGCATGTTGCGCTCTTACAGCTTGTCGTCTCAGAGTTAAATTCCGCACAGAAGGCACATAGTTGTATTGAAGAATATGGAATGCCCTGACAAAAAACGTAACAGTTTCTCTCTGAATGCTGGATAAATTAGTTAATTGATGGGAGTCAAAAGTTAATAAAAGTTGGTCCTCTAAGAAACACTGTAACTACTGGCAGATTATTTGTTTTTCTTGAATAATACACAATAACAGAATAGTGCATACACTTCAACCTTTACTTACAGTTTAAACTCACTGACTTGTAGAACACAAGCTGAATCTGAAGCATATTTTTAGTTTTACTGCTTATTATTTTTCCTGCCATTTTTAATAATTGAAATTTCTGAAATTTTGTAATCTTTCCAGCCACTGGGTTAAAATAATAATACAAATATTAATTTTACAGCCTTTAGTTTTTTAAATACTAAACTAGGGATTCTTCTTTTCTACTTTTGGATTTTGAAAATGTCATGATTCTTTTTTTCTCTATAAATATGAGTCATGAGAAAGATTTTTTTAAATGAAAGCACAGATTCTCAAACAATTTTAAATATAATTAAATATCACAAATGAGGTCTTACTCTAAAATTACTCAGATACACGTCAACTAATTTGGGATCAAAAGCACTAACACATCTTAGTCACAAGCTTATTGCACATATTTCTTCTACAAGGTGGTCACTAAAATATAGTGAAACCTCTGTTCATATAGGCTATTACAGACCTCATCAGAACAGTATAAGTTTAGTTAGTTATATGTGCAAAATTGCCTCAGTATTTCAACATAGCTAGAGCACTAATCTGTGCAAAGCAAATATTCTGAATAAAATTGCAAAACTTCAAGATAGCCTTATAATAATAAAAAATATGGTAAGTTCTTTATTAAGAAATGCATTTGATGCAAAATTTGGTTTCCTTCTACCTTTTTTTCAGATTTCTTCCTACGACACAGGACTTCCTCAGCCTTCTCCCTTTCTGGCTAGGCAGTCATGTGGCTGTCCAAGTTCTTCCCCTGTTTAAATTAAAGCAGAGATTTGACTATCGACTTTTCCAATCTTATGGGTGCATTATGTAATCAGGAGAATATCTGAATTGCCTTCTGATGTTTTTTCTGCCCATAAACATCCTTCTGAATTCAAATATTCTTTTCAGAACAGTTTCAGGCTCAAAAAATTGACATTTTCAATTAAAAAATGTGACAAGCCCAATGTGATTATTCCATAGACAGGCCAAATGTGTTAGATAATGTATGCGTAGAAAGCAGAGTGTTGGTCGTATATTTTAGTCCACAGTTTCCTTTTAATTTTTTTAAAAACCTACAAAGAGCTGATCAGAGAATAACTGCTTTAAAAATATAATAGCCGTAAAAGCATACAGAAGCGTTAAATATTACACAAACAGATAGCCTACCACAACGTAAATTTAGACTTTCTAGAAATCCTACACTACACATAATTTCCCCACTGGAAAGACGATGCTAAAGAACACATGACAAGTTTTTAGACATTAACATTGAGTACACATAACATTTCATAACATTGAAGCACTCAGTCACAGTGAGACTGATAGAACTGACTCATTTTCAGGTAACTGCAATTACAAATTTACCGTCTTGTAAATTTAATTTCGAGACTCAGATTAGCATTACTTATTTAATTTAACTGTAAATTTCAATAGAAGTATCACATTTGATTTATTTTTTTAAAAAATGTTTTTTACTTGAATGAAAAAAGTATATAGAACTCATATTTTCTTATGAATCAAGAGATGGAAGGGAAAGCTTTGACAGGAAAAAAAATGGATCAGAGTTACACTTCTTACTGATTTACAGTCAGACTTTGTCAACCTGAATTTCTTCTCAGTGAAAAGGTGCTACTGTGCTAATTACAGATCTTGGTGAATGTCTGCCTTTGCAAACAAAAAACCCTGATTTCATATAAATAGTTTGCATTAAACTTTTACTGTTCCAAGTTTCCAGTACTCCTTAGCAGGCAAAAAGCAATTATTTTAATGTACAGTTATTAGACTTAATAAAAGCATAGTGAGAAAGTACAGGGTGATAAATATTTTAGCTCATTGTATTTTCTACAGAATATTAAATGTTACATTATTTATTGGGGAAAAAAAAAAAAAGAAACACCAATTGTTTAAATGAAGCCTGAGAAAATCCCAAAGACTTTCGGTGTGCTTAAGCGTTTTATTTTTGCATTATTGCTTGAAAATGTTCTTGAGTTTCCTTCTGTAAGTGCTTATCATGAACATTTGTTTCTATGAAGTTGCAAGCCCTATTTTAATTTGCAAATACCTGGCAGTATGACATCTAATATTTGGGGGGCAGAAGGGCGGAGATGAAGTGCCCTTGCAGAGCACTGGAAATATCAAGGTAGCTTTTCTGGCTTAGCTACTAAGAGTACCAGTAGTAGAGACTGCGTTTTTAAATGAAATATTAAAATACTGGTTCAGTTTAAAGCATTCCTTAAAGCATCTTGGATCCAAGGTACCCATCAACATTAAGCATTCTGAAGGGGAAGCTACGTGAGATGGCTGACACAATATGAAAGTTTGTCCAACCAAACTTTGTTCATCCCCCCTTTGCCTGCGCTCACTTCCCTCCCTTCCCAATCTGCTTCCTCTGTTGCTTTGGTTCTACAAGTTTGCTGGTCCTTTCTTCACTGAACAAGTTCGTCTCATTAATCCTGAGGATAATTTATGTATTGCTGGGGCAGTTTTCTTCTTGGTTAGTGAGTAGAGTCCTATTATTGAGAATTAACTGACCACTTAACAGTTAATTTTAACCCACGACGCTTCAGGTGCTAGGAAGTGCCACAACAGTGGCATCCTAAATTAGACCTAACCTCCATTAGCATATCTTCAGGCATCTGACCTAACCAAACCCTTCCCTGAGAGAGGAGAACGAGGATGTTGGGTGAATGGGTAAACCAGGATGAAACAAACACCCACCCTTCTCCTCCTCTTCAGGTTGCTTCCCTCACATCAAGTAAGTTTGAACCAGTTTAGAAATGAAGCTCAGACCTGATGGAGCTCACAGACAAGCAGTTAAGCTTTTAATTAGATATGTAAGGCTGCAAGCTGCAGTCTCTCAAAAGCAGCTCCTTTTTCTGTACAGTGCTCCTCTTCCAGAGCAGCAGGAAGGAAGATGACTGGGAAATACCCATTTCAGCCAATCCAGGTCAGTTCACAAAAACATATCAGCTGACATTTTTTCTCTAAACATGGTCTAAGATATCTTTCTAACTAATAAAATAACAGTGTCCTTTTCTGCTCATTAAATAAGTGATGAAAAATGGAAAATAACTCATGGGGAAAACAATAGCTAATTTGTCACAAATAGCTGGCTTTTCTTAAAAGAGGCTTTGGCAATAGAATATCAAAAGCCTTGCAGCAGGTACTCTAGCAGCTTGTGTTTCATTATTATTTTCATTTTACAGCACCAGAAGTACTGTAGCTGTGTATAGTACAAAGGGAACATGGTCATTGTCTAAAGGTGCTTTGCAGTCTCAAGATAGCGATAAAACCATCAGGCAAAATGTAATTAAATTTTACTCTAGTCCTGTATTTTGAATTGTGTAGGATGGATTTTTGGGAAGTAGGTATGGTTGCAGACTCTCCCTCATTACCACCACCTGGTATATGATGCACATTTTGGGGGGTTGTGTGATGAGGGAATTGCCATTATCTTGAGCAACTCCTTCCCCACTCATATCATACCCGCCACAAAGTGATGTTATTGGAATCAGGGCCTCTTCCTGACTGTGCCTGGTAAACACCATTTGATGCTAAAGAAATAAACACTATGATGAGTAGCTCCTTTCAGGAACAAGAAGCACATTTCAAATTGTAAAAGATGGGATGTTATTTTGTTCAGGATATAAAAATCAATATTGTTATTGTTTGTATTACAGTGGCCATAGAGATCCCTGCAGAGATCAGAACTGCAGCATGTCTGGAGAACTGCATGCAAAGGCAAGACCCACCATAACAAACATACAGATACATGGAGTAGGTAAAATCCACATTCTCATGAAACACAGAAGAGCAAAGGTGGGATTCATGTCTCTTAACTTCAGGTGTGCAAGAATTAGGTGTCTTCTCTGAGGTAGCTACTTGAATTATCTTCATGGTCAGGAAGAATGGGTGGAATCCCTCCTAGGGTGAGTTAGTCCATTGTAAAATTAATCTCCAGTGCAGGTGGAATATTTCACCCTATGGAAGTACCTTCTCTCTTCATTGCCTGCAAAGAAAATCTAGTTTGCTAGGTTAGACTAGACAATTTGTGAACAACTAAGTGAAGTGAGCAGTGCACAATTCAAAATACGACATCACAGAGCAGGTTCCTGCAGGAACAGAACCACATGCTGTGCTGTGTCCAAGATGTCAGATACATGCACAGGGGAGTTTTTCAAAGTCAAAATAAATTAAAAAAAAAAAGTAAAGTAAACCATTGCCACATACTCATTCAGTTAACGTGGTGCGAAAAATAACAAAGATAGGTTTTACAATGCAAAGCCACATAGATGTCTTAAATCTATAAGCTCTAGTACTTTTGTAGCTGTCTTCATTGAGCTGCCCATGTTCACTGCTATTGCATGCATGCAGAATCTCACCTGGCAATTAAGTCAACCTCCTCAATCACAAAATATTGATCAAAGTCACTGCAGAGTAAAAGTCCAAGAGGGAATTTCTTTAACACCAGCAAATGCCTTAGAGGCACTATTGGTCTATGCCTTCCCTTCTCAAGATATTTTGCGTGTGGAAAAGGGTGATGCTGTAATGCTGATTCACAGCATCGATACTGGATGAAGATCAAAGCAGGTTTGTCCCAAGACTGCCTAAAATCAGACAGAACATGGACCTGGCCATGAGAACCCTGCAATGAAATTGATGTAGATGGAACTTTCTGAATGCCATTTCCTCAGCTAACACCACATGATTGACTGGCCTCTGATTCCCCAACTTCTTGGAAAATCTAAAAATCCCACTATGTTTGGTCATGCTGCTAAAATCCATAGAAACATCTCAGTGAACTGAAAACTAAAGGAAAAAAAATCCCACATTTCTAGAATAGATCAAGTATTTTAGTACTTGGTCTCAAGATTCCATCCTTTTTTTTAATGAAAGATGGCAGGACAAAGGGAAGGCCACAGGAAAATGCTGAATCTGCTCTTTTTATTGCTGAAAATGTTTCCAGAGAGAAAGCTGTGTTCACATCTTCTTGTAAGCTCCCCTGAGCTGTGGAGTGCAGCACTGAAGACTGCACATCCTTTATCTTACTATGCGTGCCATGCAGTCAGTAACAGTGCATTACTGATGCACAGCAAATGTTCAGCACTGAGTTAATCCTTGCCAAACAAAAGAATACAAAGCCAACATCCTTCCTTGCAAGAATCATCAAGTTTCTCTATGGAACCAGGTAAAAGAAATATTATAGGTCTCCCGTCAAAACTCAGCCTACAGACACTGATCTATAAAAAGACATCCATGAAGGTGTTCAAGGTTTTAACTGAGTAGAGAGAGGACTGTCTGATGAAAAGAATGACAAAGTACTGTCTCTTTTACACCATGAAATCCAAAATCCCAACAGCGAAAAAGAGACAAAAAGGCCACAAAAAGCACAAGACTGTGTTTGTGAGGAGACAAGACAAAATCCTTAGAGTTTAAGTGCCAACAGAAAGAGGGTAGGAGCTGTGAAGAACTATGTTATCTGATGTTGCAATTTCCTCTTGGGTTCTAGGGAACGTAATTTGTGCATTCTTAGTAAATAAAGATTATGCTCCAAAGAAATAACTATCAATTTTTCCTCCTAGAGGAAACAACCCATAGAACCCTAAATTCTTACTAACTACACAGGTCAGACAAAACTAACAGAAAAACCTCAGAAGAACTCAAATGAGAATGAACAAATTATTATAGTTCTTATGCACATATAACATAGTAATAATATATATCTGTAACGTGGCTGCCTTTGCTAAAAGACAAGCTGTCAAGTGTAAGAGAGTGAATAGGATTCAGAAAATTGCCTACTTTATGTTTACCCTGCACCAAAAAGTAGGTAACCAGAGTACCAGAGGATAAAATTCACTTGCTGTTGAAGATAATGATTTAAGGAAGAACACTGTGTGGTCCTAAAGGCATTGACAAACAAATTACTGCAACACACATTTGAAAAACCACTAGAAACTGAAAGAACAAAACCACTATTCCATCAAAAAACTAAATAGCGATTGTTAGTCATGCAAAATATGGCGCACTGTTTCAAAACAGGTCATTCTCGTTATCATAAGACAAAAAGAAATTAAAACCATGACAATATTATTTCTGATAGCCCTAAAAGTAAAAGAAGCATAACCAATTGAACCTTTGTTATCCAGGGAAAGTGCGCATCTGGGCTATCAAACTGTAAAACATGTTTCAACGACACTATCATCAAAAATCTCTGTACAATCAGCTGAATCTGAGCAATTTTTCCCTTTATATCAGTATATTAACTCCTTGCAGTATGGGCATGAAATGAGAAGATGCACAATATTTAACTACTGTAATTTGTGTGCTTCTCTCTAATAAGACATGAAAGTAGCTCTCTGTATTACAGCAGCTTTCAATACCAATCCAGTATTTCTGTGAAAAGTTTTCCAGATCATAGGAATCATTTAACAAAGCTTCAGACCAGAGTCCTCTATTCTGGTTATGAACGTACGTGCCACTGGTCTTCTCCATCACATAGTGCTTTCAAACTTACTTGGAGGAAGGCTTTATAGTCAACAGAGCAACGTTCTTCTCATTACTGTGAGGTTTGTAGGGCGCCTGTCCTTGGTAAGATCTCTAATGGGATAAAGCTGCAAAAAAGGGCCATCTGCCTTCAACAGACCTTCTGATGACTGTGCTGGTAAAATATGCTGTTACCATCAGCAGCCAGCTGGCCTCTTACATCATTATATGTTACAAATGTTTTACAGCAAGACAATATAACATCAAATGACATCTTTAAAAACCCATAGCATGCTTTGAATTGTAAAAGCATCCTTACAGAGTGTGATTGGCTATGATCCTCAAGGCAGCCTATCCAGGTTCCTATTTGTTTATGCAAGCCTTTTAATTCCAACTTCGGGTATATTTCCTCTTTCCAAAAATTTAATGGTTCCTTTTATGCATGGAAAAAAATGCTGATGAAAGAAAAATATCTAACAGAAATTATATTTTGGATTTGAAGATAAGAATTACTGCTCACAGGATTTGTCTCTTTGAGTCTTATTTTTGTGTAATGAAATGTTAATCTTTGTTTATGTGTCCTGATATGATAAACGTTTATACAACAAAGGAGAAGTAATCCTTGCAGCATTAGGAGTTGACAGACATTGTCTTACAGTATCTACTAAAAAATCACATCTATCTATCTCCAACAAAAAACAAATATACTGCCATTTAAAATTTTTCCTTTGGAATACTAGAGAGCTAATTGGTAATCACAGCAAAGAAAGCCCTATCAGATAAGCAGTCGGAAAATAGCCTTTGGGAAGTTCCATGTGACATTTTTAATAGAAGAAATACAAGGAATATGCTAATTTCTCCTCCCCCCCAAAAGAATTTCTTTGTTGTTTTTCAACAAAGAAGTTTTCAAGAAAAAAATGCCTTTAAAATCAGCTGATCTGCAACCATGTCAATAAAACCTGACAGAAAGAAAACCCCATAAAATGAGAGATAATTCCTCTCAAAAAGTGTAAGTGAAAAGTGGTTTTATATTGTTTTGAAATAAATTAGAAATTAATCTTCAGATACCATATTTTTTTTCAAATTATAGTATTGCTGCCCTAGAGAGAAAAGAAGACAATGGTTAAGGAGACAAAATAATTGAACTTATTTAATTTATTTTGTAACTTATTGAATTCATGGTGTATTTATTGACAAAACAGAAGAAATTTGGTGATTCTAGAAAAAAAAAATCCTGACTGAGAAACAAAATAAGATTTTCTTAATATTCAGGAAAATAAATCCTACTTTGCACTAGAGAAATGTTAGAATTGTGCAGAAATGAGACATGGATTCAATATTTTAGCAAAGTTCTGTTTAAATTCTGAATAGGTGGCTCATCACAAGTTCGTGATCAATATTATTTTTTAATAGAAGACACACATTCGTGGCCGCTCAAACAATTGAGCCATCCTTGAGTCTCCTGTAAGTACATAAGTCATTGTGCTGCCAACAGCTTTGAATATTGGAGGCTGCTCTCCCTTTATAAGTTACATTGCAGTGCCTTGAGGAACAGTGTTTCTATGTAAGACATTCATGGGCAAAAACATGCAGCCACTTTACTCTATTGTGATGAATTTTAGAGGTCACTGTTATTTATTTCCTTTCAGAAGAGCCTGTAATGCAGTAGGTACTGTTCAAAGATTCACAGCTTATTTGTTTTTCTATTCTAAAAATCTCTACAATTCTATGTCTGGAAATAATGGCAGATGCAACAAAGCCAGGTTTTCTTTGAAAAATATCCTAGCCGGGCAGAGATTTCATTTTATTGTTATTTTTACATTGTTGTTTAAATAATGCTCTCACTGTTAAAGAGAAAAATAGAAGTTGAAATGAAAGGAGGGATATCTCTGGCAAGAAGAAAATTACCAAGATATACCTTGAAAAGTCTACAAAACCCTCACTTACAAGGGCACAGAAAAATATAGTCCATTAAGAGTCAAATAACCAATTAGAACCTAAGCGTACTGGGAATGCTGTGAAACGTTGGTGGGGTGTTTTCCAGTTTTTGATAGAGCTGATAGGAAATTCAGGACTTTCGCTGCACTTCCATGAAGCAAAACCAACCCTGGAGTCATATTCAGTATGTCACGTTGGACAAAACCAGACAGAAGCCTGGGGTCTGCCACACACTTGTTGCCACACCTGTGTAAATTTCTTTTTAAGTGAAAATTTTTCAGTCCTCTGGGCATGCATTCAACCTTACATTCAAAGCAAATGCTTTTCTGTTTTGTGATGAATGTTGAAGGTTCTTTAAAAGCCATGGAACTGTGGCAGTCCTGAGGAAATGACCCAGTTTTGCTTGTTTGTGGTCCTGGTCAATGGTGATAGGAGAGCAAACTGCTCCCTGTGTTCTCTGTGTTCCTGTTGCATTGTAATAGGAAGGTGTTTGAGCAATAATAATCCTTTGTGTGCCTTTGTCCTCAAAACACATGTTTACTTTCATTGGAGTACATGTGAGTAATGATTCAATTTCATAATTGATACACCATAAGAAATTGTCTTCCTCTGATATGTTTTACTCCTACTCCCCATCATTTTTTTTTCTTTTTTAGTTTATTTGTTATTACTGAACTGAATCAGCTCACATATAGGGATCAGACAAAGTCCATGTCTGTCCAAGGTGCTGTATGTGAGGAAGCAGCGGTAATGAATGGCGTTGAGGGGGTGGGATAATTTTTCTCCTATTCATATTCATCACTCCACTTATTCTTTATGTTTCTAGACTTTTAATCAAAGAGGATCTTGGCCTTCCTTCTGTGTCATACAAACCACAGATTATAGAAGCTGACCCAGAAATTTCTGAATCAAGTATTAGTTTCTTATTGATTTGGTGCATATGCAACTGAAAGATATGCTAAAGGTATCTAGTATTGATTGAAATATGTGAAGTGTTAAAATAAAATTATTCTGGCATTGAGTGTATGTTCCCTATTCCTGGTGTGAACTTACCATCAGCTTTCAGCCTTGGACTCCAGATTTTTTGCTTTGTTAGATTGTAGTACTCTAAACTTTTCACATAATGGCATATCACCCAGTGATGCAGATTTCTCTATAAAACTGACCTGTTCATGTGAGTATGCAGCTGCCGGTGGAAAGCAAGCTGTCTTACATATTTTATAAGGGATGTTTTGATACTTTCTGCAGGCCTTTAACAAAGATATTAATTGCATTTGAACCAGTTACAGACTCAAACAAAACCCCTTAGAAAGCTCCTTTATTGGTGATTACATTTTGTGAGATCTCCTGTCAGTATGATTTGTCTAAATGTGATTTTTTTCATGTTAGTACTCGATGGAAGGTTGTGTTGTTCTAATGAAAATTTCTTACTGGAGTCAGTTATTTCAAAGCAGTTGTCTAGTAACCAAACTCATAATCTCATAAACATATATTTAAAAGCTAGTTATAATAGAAACATAAAGAGTCCTAGTATTTGTCCAATTTGAGTCTGTAAGGTATTCATCATGTTTATGAGCATGCTCATGAAAACCACTGAATGCTTTTGCTTCCTGGGGATATACGTATCCATCTCAGATTAGAAGCATTTGGAAAGGGTGCTTGTTTGCTTATGTTAGCATAACAGCTTGCCTGCAAACTTTTGTGCTGCAAACCAACTGTAAGCCCAAAAAGTGCATGTGCTTGCCATGTCAAATGGCAAAGGTGTGTAGTTTTTTGAATTCTAATGAAAATCTTGCAAATAAATCCAACATACTACCAGCAACTCCTAAAAGGATCAGAATAAGTTTCTGCAAAGTGAAATGTCTCTGCAACATACATTACTGAAGAAATGGAAGAGAAAAAGTTTGGAGACCTACTTCTCCTGAAGAAAAGAGTGACTTCAGCACTGCTTTTTGCTGAACTTTGGTTTTAGTTACATTTTCAATGACAACATTTCACTTCAAAATGTGTGTGTTCCCTTTATACTTGTACCCCTTTATGGCACATAAGAGAAGAGACTGACACAACTTGACACAATGACTTTCAGGCCTTTATGGAAACTGACATCTTTTAAATCAGAAAAACAAAAACATTGCAGAGTGCTGACAAAAATGAAGTAAAAAAGAAAAGAAACAGATTCACGTCACTACCCTCTCCAAATAATCTATGTTCACCATCTGAAACTTCTTAGATGTGAGTTTGCAACAAGTCATGTACCCATCAAATCCTGTCTTGAAGCATTTATAGTTAATATGAACATATTGATACAATATTAAATGTATCTGGACAGATAAGTAGAATATAAGAACTACACCCTCCAAATTCAGGAATTTTTTCTTTCCAGGAGCCATGGGTCATCTATTGAAAGTACAGAACAGTAAACCTGGCAAAGTGTCTAAGAAGGGGAGACTCTCTTCTACCACTGGGAGACAGTGGTACCTGCAAATCTCCTTAAACATTGAAATTAGCTGATTTAGTTGAGAGTCAAAAACTGTCAGAAGCAAGAGAAGAAGAGGTACAAGACAGAAGACCTAGATAAGCATCTATGGAGAAAAGAGGGGAGAAAGAATATTCCATGAAGAGCAATGGCAAATATACCTAGAGCCTTACAGCCTAGGAGAGGGATAGAACAGGTATTTTTTTCCTTTTATTCCAGGACATGTTTTTCCAAAGAAAGAAAGGATCTAGGACATGCTGGATAATTTCGTACAAGCTCTGCAAAGCTCTGGGTTACAATCAACTGCTTTTTCCTCTTACCTTTCACCATAAATAAACAAACAAACAAATCTGTGCAGGTTGCAAATGAGGGTAACCCCTCAAACACTTTCCAGGCATCTTGCATCTCAAAGGCATTACAGGTTATCAACAACATACAGCATAGAGTTCATCACCCCAGGTTTCTTGTTCCACACAGGTATAGTAGCTTTGCAATGATATTCATGCACCACCCCCTTCTACAAGTTGTAATGGCACTGGTAAAGGTAGGTATCTCCTTCACGTGACAGCTTCAGGTACCTAGGCACAAACCAGACCTCTGAGCAGTGCATGGGGAAATAAGGGTCACTGTCTATGCCACTAAATCAAACAAGCTGAGGCAAATTATCCTGCCCTAAAGAAAACAGCCTTGGTAAGGCTGTAGCCATAGCGCCACAATCTCTTACTTTCCCCCAGAAAAACTGTAGACGTCCAAATGGCCCCAACTGTTCTTAAATGCCAAGTTGTGCCCAAAAATCACTCGCTCCAAAACTGTGCCAAGGTTTATGCTAACTGTGTCACTGTAAGAATGGTTTGGGGCCATTACTCAGCCCAAGTCCTCGTTCTATTTAGATTACCAGAGCAGGTTTGACTGTAGGATACTTTAAGGCCACTCAGGAAAACCCTGAGCCAAAATTTAAAACCGAGGTGTCACAGTATTAAAGTGAAAATAAACATATAAACGATGAGGCTACTTGTGAGGGAAGAACAGAGATTTGTACACATCACTTAGTCTGGCTGTTAGCACCACTAGTTTAGATCAATAAAATCTATTCTCTTATTACATCTGTGGCTAGCCTTACATCTTCCCTTTCCAGAGGGGAAAAAGTGTGCCATCTGTTATACTGCATCTCAGCTCTCTATCAGTCCCTAGGCTGGTTTTCTTGCCTTGTAGATCTCTGAAGAGAGATGGTGGCAGACTTTTGTTACTCTAGTACTCTAGTCAGCACTTTCCCACAATGTTGTTTGAGTCTGGCTCCTCTGCAGCCACCTCTTCCTGTCTTCCTGTCAAGGAAGCTCAGGATGTCTATAACGTTTTCTACAGTCTGACCCTCACCGAGACACAACCTTCCAGAAAATATGCATGTCTTCACTAGAGATGACAATTTTGGTGCCTGTTCTCTGTCATTATGCTCACAGACATTGTCTTGTGGCTAGGAAGGCATTGAAGTCATGTCATCCTTTGTCAGAATAAACATTTTGCATTTGCTGTCTTGATTTGTTTACATCAATTCACACTTGCCAGTTTCAGCACGGTATGCTAGGTCCAGAGGCAGTCCAACTTTCAGTCCACACTGCTAGCTCTGTCCCTTATCTAATACAGCTTTTGGCACTTGCCTGATCATAATATCTAATTCAATTTATTAACCTGGCAAGGTATTATCTCTGTTTTTCTTTGTTAGATTAGTTTTCCAATCAGATGAATGCCGGGTCAGGCACCATAGCAGTGGCAGGAGTGCAGATCAGTGAAGAGCAGGGAAGGGAAGGAGGATTAGGAAGGATGGGAGGTGGGAAATAGGAACAAGATCTCCTCCTTTTGTTTGTGGGGAATTGTTAATTCAGTATTAGGTATTATGCTGTATTATGAAATTGCATTTCTAGGTTCAGGGGAGGGCTGCTATTCCTTGCCTATTAGGTTATTCTGTGTTTCTAAGGATCTTTTTGAAAATTTCAACATATTTTTTTCATAATACCAAAAGACTTTGTGTGTCTTATGTTCTACATCACATGCCTAAATCACACATTTTTTCAGAATATTTAATCTAGTGGAAATCTAATTGTAACCATTTACCTGTCATTATCATAGCAGGGATGTCACATCTAACAAATACAGATCTTATGAGATTTCATATCTGAGAGTCATTTTCTGTGGTAATGAAGTTTCTTGATGGTGAGAATAAGAAACTAAAAACAATACGCAATTGTTTCTTCAGTGTATACAAACAAAAGTGTGCCAGTCCTGGACAGAACCACAGTTTCATTAAACTTACCTACCTGCATAATACTGGACTAGTAAGTTTTTGTGATTTCATTCACGTACTTTAACACCACCAATGTTTTTAGCCCATAATTTTCTATGTGGCACTTTTCGTCTTTGGGGAATTTTTCTTGCTATATCTTCACTTCTTTTGCTTTAATTTCTATTTTTCTTTCTGCCTTCATGGGATGATAATATTTTATACATGGCATCTCTTTCAGGGACTCCTGAGAGGTAAACACACCTTACATCACTATGCCTCCAATACCAACATTTCCATCTGAAATGGTCCTCTGCAATCCATTTATACATAATGCAGAGAAACAGGCATATCCTTTAATATAACCTCAGTCATTGTTATAACTGCAATGCCAATACCTATCTCACATGCAATCAAGATTTCATCTGTGCTGCAGTTTGCATCCCAGCTAATGATATATCCATCACATGTTCTTACATAGAGATTCTCTTCTTTGACAATGCTTGGTATGTGTTTTCTCACACACCTTCTGCTGTCTTCCATGTTGCCTCCCTTTGTAGTAGCCTTCTTCGTTTTGTTGACCCTCCCTATGATTTTGCTTTTGCTCTTTGGTAACACAACTGTGTCACACAATCTGGTCTGCCTCTGCTCTATAGACTGACAAACTCTCAGGGGTTTTCTACATTTAATTCATGATTTTCTAACAGTAATTTTTCAGTTGCTGTTCCTCACTTTACCTGATGTTGGATTCCACAATACTCTGTGGACTGCACATTTGGCTTTACAGACTGAAGTCTGTTATAAATGTCCTCAGGGATGCTCCATCATTTCATTCTTTCACACAAAGATAACAGCTTCCAGAAGTTCATTGTAGGTGTGCAATATGCTGTGGATATTGTGCCATTTAGTGCCATCCCATCTTGCTATTCATGTGTGCTTTATTATTAAAAAAGTCTAGAGTCTCTGCATCAGCAATATTAAAATAAAAATCTTCTGGCAGCATACACTTTCATGAAGAGACAGAACTCTCTTTTGAACCTCTTCCAATTTTTGCAGAAGAGTTTTGTTCTTGTATCTGGTTAAATAACGCTCTGGATTGGCATTAGTATCTTCCTTGCAATAGAAGATAAAGAAGTGATGAAGTGGACAGAGGCAGGAAAAGTGACCTCCGTGTTGTCTAACACTTACCAGCTCAAACTGCAACTGCTTCAAACCAGTATGTTCCATTTCCCTTAGAGAAACTACCCAGGATATCTTTACCATAGTGGCATTTCTTACACCAGTTTGGCCACTGTGTGAAATGAGAAATAAAAAGATATGAGCTCTATCACATCTCCAATCACAATAGGGTTGAAATTGTCTGAGCCAGAATTTAGCCAGTCAGCTTCCCGGAGATACGGCCTGCTGCCCTGGGCACCATGACTTCAGCCCTGTCCTAAATCTCTGTGTTAAGAGCATGCTGTATGTACATCACCAAAAGCTCACAGTTTTGGAAAAGAATAAATATTTTTAAGCCCCAGCTGGAATGGCCTCCAGGAGGTCACTGCCCCTTTTGCTTTGCAACAAAAAAATTACTACTTGAATATTCTGGTTGACGTAGGTGAAAGTCATATTTCTGAGGGGAGCTAGGAAGAGTAAGGGTCTTGATACCTAACACCATACCTTGAACCTCCTCTGTACCCTCCCCACTACTTTTTTATCATTCAGCTTTTTTCAGCTTTGGGCCATCAGAGAGATGTGGCCCCTCAGAGAGCCCAGTTTCAGGCAGTGTATCATAGTGTGCAGTAAATTAAATGTGTTCTCTCAATTTGTGTCCCTCCTGTGCTACAGTCTCCCTGCCTGCTGTGCTGTCCTTGAAATGCAATGTGAAATTAGCTCTTGATAGTGCAACATGGCAGAAATCAATAACAGAATTATGCCACCGCATAGGACAGGCTGCTAAACCCTGGCAGCCCGGCCAGCATCTCAATGCACATCATTATGAACACTGAACTCTGGAAAAGAGAGGTGTCTCTCTTGTTAACTGCTGTGGTTCTGGCTGATATGATCCCAGAATGGCTAAGATATTGGAAAAGTACTGAAATACATCACCCAGTGATTTCTAGCTTTTATAAGTACATTTCCTGACTATGTAAGCAGACTTTAACTCACTGAGAATACAAGCTTCTTTATTACTACACTGAAAATGATCAGATAAAAGCTTCTAGAGATAAATATTTTGGAGTATGTTTGTGTGTCCCTTCAAGGAAACAGAATAATCTGTCACAATAGATGAACCTTCAATCAGATTTGATGGCTTTTACATCAATTTACTAGGTAATCTGATTAAAGCCTCAAAGTCTTCTCACTATGATACTTAATGACTTGTCCTGGGAAGAATGTAATACTGTCTAAAAAGATGTGATTAGGACTTTTGGTTCTTTCTGGATTCAAAATGCTCAAGGTACATGAATAAAGATGAATTTTAGTGATATAGGTAATAGGAAATAATAATTAAATAATTTACTACTTCTGTGTTATTGTAGCCATAGAAAGATATAAAACTTAGCAGAACAAGTTATTTTCAAGGGAATGAATTCTATAAAAAAGAAATAAATATTTTATTTGTAATGCTGTGGGCCAAATTCTGCCCTGGCAAGAGTCCTTTGAGCCAGATCCCTGACCCTTCTCCAGTAACTTTGTGTGATAAAAAAATGCACAAATCATTTTAACAGGCCTAGGAGAATTTCAAACTACTGCAGAAACTGCAAAATTGGACTGCAATTTTTTTAACAAAATGGTCATTCACTGGAAAACATAAACAAACTGAAGCCTAAACTGTTGGAGGGAAGGGGTTGCTTTGGACAAATTACTTCAGTACATTATATTATTCAAGTATACATGTTGCACAATTTTGATAATGTTTATTTCTTGAGCTAGTCTTGTTTTCAAGGAGATGAAGGCAGACACTTGAATTTTCTCCACTTCTGGTTTTATCAAGGACTCCAGCTTGATATTCATGGCATTTATTTATGGGTGATTATGTACCTGAGGACCACCTTCAGAGTGTAGTAAAAATAAAACACAAGGGTGCCTGCAAGAGCCTCGTTTGTTAACATGTTAAAAAGCCATGGTATGTAGAGGAAAAGGAGACGACTTCTCCTGTTCTCCTGTCTCTTCCCTACCTTCTCCTCCTACACACATATATCACCCCTTTGGCTGGTTCAGTATAGTCTTACATTGTAACTCAGCTTCTAGAGGAAAACAAGAAAATAAACGGATGCACCAGCAAATGTCCCCAGGCAGGCAGGAGGCCACCTCGTCAGCCTGACTTCTGCAGCTGCCAGGTTTTGAGGTGTTCCTCTAGTGACATGGGCTCTAAAAGCAAGACATGAGTAACTCTGTTGGGGTCAGGCAATGGTCAGAAATCCTCTTCAGGAAAAGTATAAGGCTACCCTTACTCCTTATTACAACATCAATTTTTTGTATGACTTATCTGAATCCTGTCTTTCCGAACTGAGCCCTCCAGTGCTACAATCAACCTTTCTAATTTTCCCTCCCATTTTCCTTCTTCTTCCTGGCCTAATTGCCATGAGGCACCCTGAAATAGCTCCTGATGGGTCTCTCTTCTCTGCTGACTCTTTCTTGCCAAGTCAGTCAGTGGGGGAGAAGGAGAGGAAAGGAGGCAACGTTCCCGCTTTTGCAGCCCCATGGCAGTGAGGCCATCTGTGGCAAGGGCTCTGCTGGCCTCTGAGACCTGCACTTGCACACACACCTTCCTGCAGGGCTGTCAAAATACTTCAGCACAGAGCCAACATCCTGGGGAGAAGGCAGGGATGCATCTAAATTATTTCCTTCAGAAAATATCCAAGATGTTTAACTGCAGCAAATCAATTCTGATTATCACCAGGTGGATTTCAGATAGAACTTTGCTCAGCTTTCTGCCAGCCTATCCACCTCCTGGATCCCAAGGCAACCCTGCCAGAAACTCCCATCTCCTGGGAAGCCTACCAGGCACACGGCCAAATAAGTCTTTTTGAATCTGGCTTCCAGATTCTCCTGCTCTCTAGTTCCCCAGATGTTAACTCCTGTGCTGCCCTCCAGGAAAGCCTTTAGTGGCACATAGGATTCATAGCCCTGTTGGCAGGCCGCCAGGGAGATGAAATTACTAAATACATTGCAATTTACACTTTTCCAAATTTTCTTTTCGTCTCTCCTCAATCTTCTTGGTTGAATTTGAATTAAAGTATAGCTGGAAATGCAAATTTCCCAGGACTCAGAGATTCCAGTCTTTGCATAGATTAAGTTAGAAGCTTAGTTTTGGGATGCCATTTCAAGATATGCATTAGGTTAGCCGCTGATTAGTTTGGCAGATGGAATGGTGCGAAATCCCCAGCACTGAGATTTTCCAGGGGAAGGAAATGCTGTAGAAAGACTAGAGAGACAGCCAAGAAAAACAGAGAGAACTAAAGAAAGGAGGATGAGAAGTTAGAAGACAGAGAAAAATTCAAGATGAGGGGGGTGACAGAGTTTATGAACAATATTATGAACTACAAAACTTTGGTTTTGTTGTACTGTAAAACTTGTTATTTTTTCAGTTAGGGAAAAATAATCTGAAAAAGAACCCTAAATACATTTAGGACAAGTTTGCAAAAGTTTAGCTCTATTGAACCAGCTCTAATTAATGTCCCAGGGTGAGTCTGAATGAGCCAATGAATTCTAAATAATAAAAATTTAAAAGCTAGAAGTTCAGCTGCTACTCAAAGACAATGACCTTGATTGCTATACAAGCCTCCTTTTGCTATCACTGGGAGAGGTACGGTGGTAGATTCACTTTATTCTAGCATGTTGAGTTTATATCCTGACTCCTGGATAATAATTTAGCAGATAATCCTGCCTTTTTATAAAGTAATTTTGACTTTGCTCACATAAATGAATCAAAGGGAAGAAAATGCTTTTAAACAGAGACTTTATTTGTGCTTGAAAATGAAGGTGTGAAAAATGAGGCTGTGCTTTAAAAATCTGTCTCTGAGCAGTCTTGGGGCCAAATTACAAATTGATTTACATTCTCTCTTAACCTCATGTCAGGAAATCACTTATAATTTGTGCAACTCTTTTTTTCTCTCTGAACAGTTCCAAGTGCTGTCTCTGATGATGTCACCCCAATCCCAGTTCTCCAGCTGCAGAGTTCCAGGCAGAAAGAAGCAGATTCAAAATAAATACAGAAAATAAAGCATTCAGACTTTCTTCATGCATCAAAAATCAAGGTAGACAAGGCTGGAGGGGCCAGGGGATGCAAACATAAACCTATTTTTTTTCTCTTTGAATATACCTTCAATGTTTTTATTAAGTGTTTTCTGGTATATTCTATCCAAATACTATTTAAATGTGTAGTTCTTAGTACACAGCTAAGCATTTGATTCTAAGTAATGTTAAATAGGAAAGGAACTTAATCAGTTCATTTTAAGATACTTGCAGCTCTTTGATATGTGTTTGGAAATCTGAAAGTTGGCCAGATCCCGAGTTTGACTATTTAAAGGAAGTTTCACTGATTTCAACAGAGCTGCACACATTTACACCAAATGAAGATTTGACCTATACTTCCTCATACACTTTCTGAAAAGTGCTGCAAAGAAAGATCTGGATTTCTCTAAGTAACAGTTCCCTTTTCTTGGCTTAATATTGCACACATGTTTTCTCACTTAAACTTTGCCTCATTTGGCTTTGGTTTTTTATGTAGCCTTTGAAACCATTTCTAATGGAAAAATGCAGCTGTTAGCAAGATTTCCTAAAATGTACATGGAACTAATTTTCCAGGCATTTCTCTCAAGGACTCTGATGTATCTAGAGAAGACGTGCTGCCAAAAGGATTTTTAATGTAACTGAATGATGAAAAAAAAAAAAAGAACAAAAGAAAAAAAATGTAGAGAGAAAACATCCACTTATAAGGCTAACAAGAAGGAAAAATTTACTTTTAGTAGATCACATTTACATACTTGTGTTAAAGTATATCTTGAAACTGCCTCAACAGCAAGGTTATTTTGCAGAAAATCAGTGAATTTTTATTGTGAATTAAAATAATCAGAGATAAAAAGGTTCAGTAATGTGACGTGATCTATAATTGTATAAATATCATCGCCATGGTATCTGATTTTATACACTGTCTCTCTGCATCATGTTTTCAAAGGTACAAATGACCAAGACTATACAGTGCTCAGCACATGACTCACTAAGAGTAAGTAAGCACATCACAAAGAGCTATCTTCTCAGCCTGTATGACAGACAACGCAAGGGCAGTCAAAGGAGTTGGTCTACAGAGGAATAGGTTCTCAAGATAAGAGGGAGCAAGGTTCAGCTCATGTATCCTTCCTGTTCCAGTCTCTTCTCAGACATCAGAGCTGCAAATTTATCCATGTCTACCTCCATAAAAATCACAATACGAACCTCAGTTATCACAGATGAAGTTAAATGACACAATTATTAGGGGAAATAAACATATTTTTAAACAATCCCATCAGAAAGAGACAGTCTTGCAGTTAATTTTTAAAACCTTGGTCTACTCTTGGCTCTGAACTGGCTCACTACTGTTAAGGAATGTATCTCGAATTCTCTGGGACTGATTCTCTGTTGTCTTTTTTCTTTGTTGTCCTTATTCTTCATTGTAATTTACAGCTGTTAAATTTCAAGAAACTGACCAGGAGAGGTTACACTGGAGGTTTCTAGTCCATCCTGTGGATCAGTTAGAAGTTATACCACAAAGTACAAAATTTTAGAGAATCATAATTTTGTTTCTTTATTAATCCCAGCAGCAAAATATATTTAAGATACTGTCTGGCCCTGTAACTTATATACATAAACACATCATGAATTTTAATCTGTTTATCCTCATAAAAACACAGAACGGAAAGTGTTGTTATTCCCATTTTATTGATGAGTAATTGAGAGCACAGTTTCATGTTAATGGAAAACTAATTTGATGTTAAGTGGCTGCCAAAGGTATGGTCCTATTCCACCCTCTGCACCAGCTTGCTGTTTCTGCTTCTTCATTTATACAGGTCTAAGTGCATAGGTCCTTCATGCAGCTAAAGCTGCAGGAAGCTTACCCAGCAAGGTAGGAAGACAATAAATTCTCCTTTCAGCGTCATCTAGTCAGTAGATCAAGTTAGCACCACCCTAAATGCACTTCACCCAATGGCAAGAAATTATTTCAAAATTAAGGAGCCAATTTCAGCTTGCCTCAGAATGAGTGGGACATTTGTGACAGACCATAAAAATTAAACTTGGGCTCTCATCTCCTATGCTACTTTTCTAATGACTTGGTTCCTTGCTTTTGCTGCATCTACTTTAGGAATGGTATGATGGGTTTTAAGGGAAGACAAAATATGACAATGAAAATTAGAATTATAAAAGTTGATATACTTTTTTACAAACAGTAATAATTCCACTTGTCTCAGGAGTTAGACTGAGATCATAGTTTCATGATACTGGCACTTAAATAAATAAGACCAGTTCATGGATTTCATGCCTCCTTCCTGCCTCTGGTGGCCTGTGTTCAATAGCTCTTTACTATTCTGTTTTACCACTGCAGCTGTTTAAGGGGTGAAGCAGCAAATGGAATCAATGAAATGATCCAGGTTAAAGAAAGATCTTTATCTGTTTTGGAGGGCATGGAAAGGTTACTTTTAAATTACCACATTTACTGCATAGTCCACAGTCATCTGTGTCAAAATGACTTGGAGGAAGAATAGCAACGCTGATCAGGTTGGAAGCTGGAAGGCAGCGGGATGGAAATAGTTTAAGTCATATTTCTATTGCAAACAGAATATTGTGAAATGATGGCTTTATACTGTCAAAGGCAGAGGTGGCCAGAAGAATTTTTGGACTGTTTTAGATGACTGGAAGCCTAAATGTCAACATAGATGTTAAATGTGTATTATGTGTGAATGCATATAGTAACAAAACTGGATGATTCATAGAATCATAGAATCACTAAAATTGGAAAAGACCTCTGGGATCATCAAGTCCAACCATCAACCCAACACTACCATGTCCCCTAAGCCATGTCCTGAAGTGCCATGTCTACACGTTTTTTAAATACCTCCAGGAATGGTGACTCCACCACCTCTCTGGGCAGCTTGTTCCAACATCTGACCACTCTTTCAGTAAAGAACATTTTCTTAATATCCAGTCTAAACCTTCCCTGATGCACCTTGAAGCCATTTCCTCTCATTCTATCACTAGTGACCTGGGAGAAGAGACCAACACCCACCTTGCTACAACAACATTTCAAGTAGTTGTAGAGAGTGATAAGGTCTCCCCTCAACCTCCTCTTCTCCAGGCTAAACAATCCCAGCTCCCTCAGCCGCTCCTCATAAGACTTGTTCTCTAGATCCTCCAACAGCTTCGTTGCCCTTCTCTGGACACGCTCCAGCACCTCAATGTCCTTCTTATAGTGAGGGGCCCAAAACTGAACACAATATTCAAGGTGCAGCCTCGCCAGCGCCGAGTACAGGGGCACAATCACTTCCCTACTCCTGCTGGCCACACTATTGCTGATACAAGCCAGGATGCTGTTGTCCTTCTTGGCTGCCTGGGCACACTGATGGCTCATGGTCAGCTGGCTGTCAAACAACAGCCCCAGGTCCTTCTCTGCTGGGCAGCTTTCCAGCCACTCTTCCCCAAGCCTGTAGCGTTGCATGGGGTTGTTGTGATCAAAGTGCAGGACCCGGCACTTGGCCTTCTTAAACCTCATACAATTGGCCTCGGCCCATCAACCCAGCCTGTCCAGATCCCTCTGCAGCACCTTCCTACCCTCGAGCAGATCAACACTCCCACCCAACTTGGTGTCATCTGTAAACTTACTAAGGGTGCGTTCAATCCCCTCATTGAGATCATTGATAAAGATGTTAAACAAGACTGGCCCCAAAACTGAGCCCTGGGGAATCCCGAACGTGACCGGCCACCAACTGGACTTAGCTACATTCACAACTCTCTGGACTCGGCCGTCCAGCCAGGTTTTTACCCAGCAAAGAGTACACCCGAACAAGTCATGAGCCACCAGCTTCTCTAGGAGGATACTGTGGGAGACAGTATTAAAGGCCTTGCTAAAGTCCAGGTAGACAATATGCACAGCCTTTCCCTCATCCACTAGGCAGGTCACCCTGTCATAGAAGGAGATCAGGTTGGTCAGGCAGGACCTGCCTTTCATGAACCCATGCTGGCTGGGCCTGATCCCCTGGTTGTCCTGCACATGCCTGGTGAGCTCACTCAGGATGAACCGCTCTGTAATCTTCCCCAGTACCGAGGTCAGGCTGACAGGCCTATAGTTCCCTGGATCCTCCTTCCAGCCCTTCTTGTAGATGGGCATCATATCAGCAAGCCTCCAGTCATCTGGGACCTCCCCTGTTAACCAGGACTGCTGGTAGATGATGGCGAGTGTCTTGTCGAGCTCCTCTGCCAGCCCCCTCAGTACTCTCGGGTGGATCCCATCCGGCCCCATAGACTTGTGAGTGTCCAGGTGGAGCAGCAGTTCCTAATCTGCTTCCTCCTGGATTATAGGGGGTTTATTCTGCGATCCATCCCTGCCTTCCAGCTCAGGGGTCTGAATACCCTGGGGATAACTGGTCTTACTGTTAAAGACTGAAGCAAAGAAGGCATTTAGTACCTCAGCCTTTTCCTCATCCTCATTTGCAATGTTCCCCTCCACATCCAATAGAGGATGGAGATTCTCTTTGATCCTCTTTTTGTTGTTGATATATTTGTAAAAACATTTTTTGTTACCCCATCCCAACATTTTTTGTTATTTGTTAGTAATAATGGTTATTTCCAGAATACAAAAATAAAATGTAGGGAGGATTATTGAAGAGATTATTGAAGAAATAAATATGAACAAATAAAAATGACATAATTAGCCAACAACATAGACATAGCAAAAAATGTTTACTGTTAGGTGGTGACCACATGCTAATAGTGGCTTCCCAGTCATATACTTATCATTCTCCATTCAACCTTTCTAAATGACAACAGATGGATGGCTCCCTGAATACAACAGAGAACAAGTCATAACATGACACTCTCTTTGAAACATATATAGAAAACTCAGGTAATTAAAGTATCAATTAATATCATGTATGTTCTGTACTAATTGTTTTCATGAGTTAAAGATGACAATTATTACAAACTAATGATCCAAGGTTGTGGAAATAAACTAAAATCAATTAAAATGTGTTAGAGCACAAGCAGCCACATTCATCAGTAACAGATACGATTCTGACTGAACAATGAGAAGTTTTAAGAAACTCTGTTTATTGAATGTTTGGCATATGCATTTATTATGCTTAATAGAAACTTAAGCAAAATAAAACACCTCTTCAAGGACTCTTTCATTCCCTAAGACAGGGGTTAGAAACATTTCATGGCCATGTCAGCTCTATAAACATAGACTACCTCATGTTACCTCAAAAAGCAATATATAGTGTATGGTGTGGCTGGGAAAAAGTACTGGGTGTGGGAAGTAACATAAAACTTGTTATTGCCAGAGCCAAATATTTTGTTAATCCTCATCCTGAAGTTCATTTCTCTGCATTGAGAATGCAGTGATAAAACCTCTCTGAGTCTTGTCTCCATGAAATTTTTCATCCTGTTCTCAAATTCTTTATAGTTGCCTTGCTATAAAAACATTTTATTTTAGGAGTAAAGATTTAGCTTGTGTTCACCAAGCAGGGAACTGCAGTGGTTTAAGACATTATCACTGTCTAGTTGTCTGCTGCTGCACCACTGGCTGCTACTGACCCATTAAGAAAACAGTGAGAGGGAAAGCGTACCTCTACTCCTTGCATCAACGGTGAAGGCTCATTCTTCTGTTCCTTTCCTACATAAAACTTAATTCAGCCTGTTTGCATTATTATATATGTTCTATTCTCCAAACAGTAGAGCAGAGGGATATTTTAGTATTGTCAAATGAAAACAACATCTTGACCCTGAAAAAAATTACTTGGAAAAAATTTTTTTTGCTTTCGTTATACTATACAAAGGATTGTTTATAAAATGGGCCTTGGTTATTTATGGCAGGTCTGAGAGGAGGCAGACATTCAGATTAGGAAAGGATGTCATTTGGAAAAAGGTCATATTTATAGATATGTGGTCTCCTTGGTAGTGTGAATGCAGAGACAGAATTGGCAGTGTTCCTGATTTGATTGTTTAAGTCTCAAAGGTGCTTTTTCTATTGGTAAATAAATATTATGCTCCCTGATTATTTTTCTCAAAGAGTTTGAAACAGAGATGGTTTCTAATTGTATAGTTTTCAACTGGTTACAGTGATATAAAAATAGATTAGTGAGTGCTTTACAGGAAAGCAAAGACCTTTTTAGGGACGCAGAACAAACTAAAGAAATAGCGATTGACATGGGATCACTATGTCAAGAATTAGGCATTGGCAATGGAAGACTTCAGAGATGTTGATGGGGATGGGGATGGATTCTGCACTTCCTTTGCCTGGCAGATAGTTCACCTGGCAAATAATTCCTCAGGTCTATATGATCTCCGACTTTGTTATTTACTTTCCCCGAGTCCTGTTTAGACCTTATGGGGTTTTTTTCAGTGATGTAGTTTACATAGTTGCAATACAGATGATGCTAACTG